>NW_026744863.1:0-2784 GCF_022355385.1 Mustela nigripes
AGGTGTTGTAAGTTTTACCCAAACTGACTTTTGTCAAACTCGTTTTTGTCATCATATATGTCAAGTAGTTTTCTCACGTTTATTTTTAGAATATCCTTGTATGAAGAATATTTACACTGATATCTAGTATAAAAATCTTGCAATTTATTTAAGAAACATTAAGATATTGAAATTCAATCTATTTCTTTAATTCATTAAAGACATTTTTGGCTTGTTTCCAGTACTTTCTTACTGGTTAAAAAATGAATTTGAAGTAGTCTGAATTTCATTATTATATGGCACTTTTCCTTTGATGAATACAAAGACGATATTCTATATTAGCTATCTGAGAAGAATTCATTTTTTAAATTTTATTTATTTGTAAGAGAGAGAGGGAAGAGAGAGCAAAAGTAGGGGGAGCAGAAGGGTGAGGGAGAAGCAAACTCCCGGCTAAGCAGGGAATCTGTTGCAGAACTGAGTCCCAGGACCCTAAGATCATGACCTGAGCTAAAGGCTCAGGCGTTTAACTGACTGAGCCACCCAGGTCTCCCAATCTGAGAAGAGTTCTGTATGTTATTCCTATTCATATGAAGTTTAAAGTCTAGGTAATTAACTTAATATTTTAGTGGCTTCTACATAGATAGCACTATGTTCCAGGCAGAGAGTAAGAAACAAATATTAAATCAACCATATTCTATGCATTCTAAATGAAAATAATTAATCAATCATGATAAATCCTTCTATTTATGGAATATCAACTTATAAGCTTTCCTCCATATGAACAATGCCAAATACCAGAGTAAAGGGTCATCTAATACAAATAAAGGATAGAATTAAAGAATTCTGGTAAGCCATTTAATTTTGAAAAATGGTGCTATATTGTTGCTGAGTTGTGGTTTTCAGTTACATAATATCTGATAAATGTAGAAGTAACATGAGTGTTATGTGAGATGAGAAATGGTATATAATTAAGATATTTTTAAAAGTACAGATAAATACAAATTTGTAAACATAGCATTATGGAGGAATAAAAATAAATGATAGCTACACACTCTAAAGTGAATAAATCTTGATAAGTTAATAGAGAATTAAAACAAGGACAGTGCAAAAAGTATGGTACATTTTTATTAAGTTCAAACAAATTCTGTGAAACCGTAGATGGACTTAAAGATACTATTATGTATCAAATATTGTAAAAATTAAGCAAGGAAGTAGCAAACATGAAATAACCAAAGCATACAACCTTGGGTAGATACAATAGGTGTGATCATGTTCTACTTCATAAAGAGATGAGTTAATAGATAAATAAAAGTAACTAGACTTTTTAGACGTTAATAAAATTTGCCTGTTATTTCTTAGCAATATAAAATATATGGTGTTCTAACAAAAACGCTTATCTTAAAAATATTTAAAAATAAATTTCAGGCTACTCATAAGGTTATATTTACTTTTCAACTGAAGGAAAAGCTGGTTGTTGTAGTTGTAGTTATTTGTTTGTTTTAGTCTCCTCCTAGTTTTTATTATTATAATGTGGAATGAGGAATGTTAGATTGAAAAGTGAATTATTTTATAGACACAAATCTTTACTTGATTCACCTCCTGGTACAGCAGATGGAATTCCTGAGAATATGCCCTTTTGCCTTATGGAAGAGTAACAGTTATGCTTACTTCTGAAACATACTTGGTGGTTGCCCTAAATAGTGACACCATAGTAAACATTTTGAATATTTGCAATTAATTTTTATAGTCATAGGGCTCCAAAAGGCACTTCTGGTATCTTCGCAGGTATTTCAATAAAGTTAAAAGTTGCCTGACAGTTTAAAAATATTAACAAGGCACAAAACATGGCAGAAGTACTGTCCTCAGATATTATTTTTTTCCATATGCTCCTTATTCCAGACATGAAAGTTATTTTTTAAAATTTTTGTTATAAAAGATTTTATTTATTTATTTGACAGAGATCACAAGTATGCAGAGTCAGGCAGAGAGAGAGGAGGAAGCAGACTCCCTGTTGAGCTGAGAGCCCGATGTGGGACGTGATACATGGATCCTGGGATCATGACCTGAGACGAAGGCAGAGGCTTTAACCCACTGAGCCACCCTGTGCCCCCATGACAAGTTATTTTTGATAGATATATATACAATGTATTTTCCAGTTATAAGAAAAATGGTTCTGCTATTTTTAACCTTTTTAAAAAATTACATAATTTTTTAAATTAAAATTTTATTTTTTAATGTTTTACTTTTTTTTTCTTTTTTTAAAAGATTTTATTTATTTATTTGAAAGACAGAGATAACAAGTAAACAGAGAGGTAGGCAGAGAGAGAGAGAGAGAGAGAGGGGGAAGCAGGCTTCCTGCGGAGCAGGGAGACCAATTCAGGGCTCGATCCCAGGACCCTGAGATCATGACCTGAGCCAAAGGCAGCAGCCCAAAGCACTGAGCCACCCAGGCACCCCAATGTTTTACTTTTCAATATACTACTTAGAATATAAAACCTATTCCAGTTGGGAAGAAGTTTACCGTTTAAAAAATGGTAATTTTCTCATTGTGTCTTCCCCTCTCATTGCTTTATTTTGAATAAAAAATTTCACAATAGACATAACTGATGCTTTCCTTTTGATAGTCCCTCTGTTGGTCATATTGTATATGAGCCATGACAATAAGTTTTACAAAATTTATTCATGTTTGTTGATATGTTTTATCATAACTAATTTTTCCTCCCTTATCTAGATTCCCAGCTTTCAGACAGGTGGACACTTCAATAAACCATACCCAAGGGATGTATCAAGTACTTCTTAGACATC
>NW_026744864.1:0-2784 GCF_022355385.1 Mustela nigripes
CCAGCTCTATCTAGGCACATCCTAAAGGAAGCGACATGTTCTTCTGCTGTACTGAAGCCGAGAGGATGCAGGGAGAAGAGAGCTGGCCCGCCTGACATGTCCCCTCCCTGGCAGGTCATATCAGGTTTCCCCAATGCCTCAGGCCCTTTGGCTAAAAAATCAAAAAGTGACACCAGGGGGCTCAGATCAGAGAGTCCCACACCTTCTGATCCACTCTTATACGCTTAGGTCTCCTCCCCGCTGTGTGTGGGTGTGTGTGTGTGGGGGGGTGCCTCTGTGTGTCTGTGTGTCTGTGTGTAAAGAGGTCCTGGCTATGCCATCAAGGGTGGAGATTCCCCAAGCAGGATCAGGCTGATGAGGGCTTAGATATCTGGTGGGCAAGTCATGTTCACACCCCAGTTTAAGGCTGGTTAAGAGGGATCGGGTGTAGGGTCTACACCCTTCTGCCCAGGGTTTATCCTGAGACCCTGAACGGATGGGTCCATGACCCAGGATCAGGGCTAACCCTAACAGTAACCACTAACCCTGACCCGGACCCTGACTGACTGTGAGACTGCCCCAAACCCTAACCCAAGCCCTGACCCTGACACTGACCCTGACCCTGACTGTGATCCTGACCTGAACCCTAAACTTAAAACTAAGCCTCACACTGACCCTATGTGGACCCTGAACCTTAGCCTAACTCTGACATTACCGTAACCATGACTCAAACCTAACCAGGACCCTGAGCCTGACCCTAATCCTAACCCTGATGCTGACCTAACCCGGACTCTAACCCTAATCCTGACCGTGACTTGTGCTTGACCTTAACCCTAAACCTAATGGTAACTCTAACCATGACCCTAAGAAGGACCCTGAACCTAAACATCATGCTGACCCTGACCTTAACACTAACCCCTAACCTAAACAAAACCCTAACCGTGACCTTACGATATCTATCCCTAATCCTAAACATAACCCTACTTCTAACTCTAACCCTAACCCCAATCCCAAACCCTACCGCCAAAACCTAACTGTGACAGTGAACCGAACATTGACCCTGTACGAAAGCCTGACCCTCAACCTGACCCTGGCCCTGACATTTACCGGACCCTGACTCTGACCCTAATCCTAACCTTGACACTAACTCTGACAACTACATAAACCGGTACCAGACCCGAATGTGGACTTTAAACCAATACCTGACCCTAAACAGGACAGTGGTGCTAATCTTTACCCTGACCCTGACCCAGACCATGACGATAACCTAACCCTGACCCTTACAGTGACCGCGAAATCAACTGAACAATAAACCTGACCCTGACTGTGAGACTGAAACTAACTCTGACCCTAAATGTAACCCTGACCCTGACACTAACATGGGCCCTCCCCCGAAACGTATCTCTGAAACTAACCCTAACACAAACCCCTAACCCTAAGACGGACCCTGACCCTAACAAGTTCTAACCCTAACCGTCAACCTAACGCTAAACGTAAAACTAACCCTAAAGTTTAACAATAACCCTGACCCTATACCTGACTAAGATCATAACCCTAACCCTGAACTTTGCCTATACCAGACCCTGACCCTAAACCGGGCACTGGACCTGACCCTTAACCTAACCATGACCCTAACAATGACCACTACATAACCCTGTCCCTGACACGAATGTGGACTTTAAACTAATACCTGATCCTGACCGTAAACCTGACACTGGCCCTAGACTTCACCCTGTCCCCGACCCAGGCAAAGACCAGAAACCTAAGCCTGACCCTAACAGTGACCCTGACCCTCACCCTAACAATAAACCTGACACTGAAAGTAAGCCTGAACCTATCTCTAACCCTAAATGTAACCCTGACCCTGACACTAACACGGGCCCTGACCCGAAACCTAACGCTGAACCTAACCCTAAACCTAACCCCTAACATTATCCCTGACACTGACCCTAACCCAGTCTAACACTAACCCGCAACCTACCTATAACCCTAAACCTAACCACACTTTAACAATAATCCTGACCCTCTCCCTGAACCTGATCATAACCCTAACTCTGTACTTTGCCTATGTCAGACCTTAACCTTAAACCAGACACTGGCCTTGACCTTAATACTGACCCTAAACCTGACTGTAAACCTAACTCTGACTCAATCCGTGATCCTGAACAGATTAGTAACCCTAAAGCTAACACTGATCCTGAACCTACTCATGAAACAGAACCTAAAAATAAAGCTGACCTTACCATAACCATGAACCTAAACCTGACCCTGACCCTAACCCTGACACTAACCTGTCCAAAACCTAACCCTGACCTGACATGACCTTGCCCCCAAACCAAAACTTGGACCTGACCGTAAATCTGATCATGACCCTGCCTGGACATAAACCTAACTGTCAGCCTAACACTGACCCTGACCCTGACTCTGACCGTAACGCTAAACCTGAACCCACTGTGATCATGACACTAAACCTAACCATGAACCTAACCCTAACCCTGACCCCTACCCTAAGCCTTACGCTAACCCTGACTCCAAAGACGTCTAACCTTAACTCTGACCCTACGTCATCTCTTTCCAATTCGGTTTTCAGGATTCAGAACCTAGACGTTTACTCCAATCACTGCCCAGGGTTGAACATGAGGCAGAAATCAGAAATCCTTCCCCATGGCAAGAAATCTTGTGGTTGGCGTGTTGCCCAACGTTCAGTGTAGTTGATAGCAGTGTGGCCCTTTGACCCCGCCATGCTTGAGGGCCGCGTTGGTCACAAATACGCATTGTGACCCTCAGCGTGAGCCCAGTCCCCAA
>NW_026744865.1:0-2783 GCF_022355385.1 Mustela nigripes
GGGGAGATAGGAGAAGGGAGTTGGGGGAAATTGGAAGGGGAGGTGAACCATGAGAGACTATGGACTCTGAAAAACAATCTGAGGGTTTTGAAGGGGCGGGGGGTGGGAGGTTGGGGTACCAGGTGGTGGGTATTTTAGAGGGCACGGACTGTATGGAGCACTGGGTATGGTGCAAAAATAATGAATACTATTATGCTGAAAATAAAAAATAAATTAAAAAAAGAATTGGAAGGGAAGAAGTAAAATTGTCTCTATTTGCAGATAACATAATTTTATATATAAAATCCTAAAGACTACACAAAAAAAACCAAAAACCAAAAACCAAAAACAAAAAAACAAGACAAAACCCTGTTACAACGAATCAACAAATTCAGTAAAATTACAGGATACATAAAAATTAGTAGTGTTTATTTTTTAATTTATTTTTTATTTTTTAAAGATTTCATTTATTTATTTGAGAGACAGAGAGTGAACAAACGAAAGAGAGAGAGAGCACAAGCAGAGAGAGGTGCAGAGGGAAAGAGAGAAGCAGACTCTTCATTGAGCAGGGAGCCCAACAAGGGGTTCTATCCCAGGAATCCAGGATCATGATCTGAGCCAAAGGCAGACACTTAACTGATTGAACTATCCAGGCTACCCCAGTAGTGTTTCTATATACTAAAAACAAACTACCTGAAAAAGAAATTAAGAAAACAATTCTATTTATAATAGTATAAAAAATAAAATACTTAGGAAACGATATAACTAAGGAGATGAAATATCTGTATACTGAAAACTAAAAGACACTGATGAAATAAATTGAAGAAGACAAAAATAAAAGATATCCTGTGTTCATAAATTAGAAGAGTTGATAATGCAAAAATGTCCATATTACTCAAAAGGATATACAGTCAATGCAATACCCTATCAAAATTCCAATAGCATTTTTCACAGAAATAGGGAAAGCACCCCAAGAATGCATACTGAAGTACGAAAGACTCTGAAATCCAAAGCAGTTTTAAGAAAGATAAACAAAGATAGAGATATCACACTTCCTGATTCAAATTATATTACAAAGGTATAGTAATTAAAACAGCATGGTATTGGCATAAAAACAGACGCATAGATCAATGGAACAAAATAAAGTACTCAGAAATAAACTCATGTATTTAAGGCAACTAACATTAGACAAGGATGCTAAGAATACAGAATGGAGAAAGAATAGTTTTTTCAATAAGTGGTGGTGGGAAAACTGGATATCCACGCGCAAAAGAATGAAATTTGACCCCATCTTGCAAATGAACTCAAAATGAATTAAATACTTAATGTAAGACCTGATACCAAAAACACAGGCAACAAAAGCTAAAATAAACAAATGTGACTGCATCAAACTAAACAAAACAAAACAAAACAAAACAAAACGTTTATAGCAAAGGGGCCAATTAACAAGAAGAAATGACAAGGTGCAGAATTGTAAGAAATGTTTGCAAACCATGATTGATACAGATTATACTCTAAAATATATAAAGAACTCTTACAACTCAACAGCAAAAAACCAAAAACAATCCAATTAAAAATGGGCAAAGGATCTGAATGGAATTATTCTGAAGATATACAAATGGCGAACAGGTACATGAAAATGTGCTCAATGTTACTAATCATCAGGGAAATGCAAATCAAAACTGCAATGAGATATCACCTCACACCTAAAAGAATGGTTACCATCAATAAGACAAGATATAACAAGTGGTGGAAAGGATGTATAGGAAAGGGAAACTTTTGTGTGCTATTGGTAGGTTATAAATTGGCATAGCCACTATGGAAACGAGAATGGAGGTGTCTTAAAAAATTAAAAATAGAAATACCATATGATCCAACAATTCTACTTCTGAGTATATGTCCAAAAGAAACAAAATCAGTACCTAGAAGAGATATCTGTACCCCTATATTCATTGCAGCATTATTCACAATAGCCAAGACATGGAAACAGCCGAATTGTCCATCAATTAATGAATGAGTGAATGAATTAAATGTGATATATAGTTACACACACATACACACAGTGGAGTATTATCTCAGCAGTAAAAAATGAAAAAACTTGGCATTTTTGACAACACAGATGAGCATAGAAGATATTAGGCTAATTGAAATAAGCCAAAGACAAATACTGTGTGGTATCATTTACATGTAGACTCTAAAACAAGTTGTACTTATAGAAACAAAGGAGAATGGTGTTTTCCAGGGGCTGAGGGGTAGGGGAAATAGGGAGGTGTTGACCAAAGGGAACAAACTTCCAGTTCTAAGATGAATAAATTCTAGGGATCTAATGTACAGCATGATGACTAAAGTTAATAATACTGTATTGTAGGGGTGCCTGGGTGGCTCAGTGGGTTAAAGCCTCTGCCTTCGGCTTAGGTCATGATCCCAGAATTCTGGGATCAAGCCCCACATCAGGCTCTCTGCTCAGTGGGGAGCCTGCTTTCTCTTCTCTCTCTGCCTGCCTTTCTGCCTACTTCTGATTTCCATCTGTCAAATAAATAAATAAATAAAATCTTAAAAAAAAAAAAAAACATTGTATTGTACACTTGAAATTTGCTAAGAGAGTAAATTCTTAAGTGATCTCATCACCAGAATAAGAACAACAACAAAATTAAGAAGGTGATGGATTATGGCAATCATTTCACAAAATATACATATATTATCACATTGTACATCTTAAATGTACACGATTTTTAAAATTATATCGATATCACCTCACACCAGTCAGAATGGCTAAAATCAACAAGTCAGGAAATGACAGATGC
>NW_026744866.1:0-2783 GCF_022355385.1 Mustela nigripes
GAAGCCCTTAATACATATACTACAAAGGCACTCAGTGATTCACTAGATAGCATCTCTTTACTTAGTATCAAAGTCTCACAGATACGCAAGGCAGTCCTACAAAATAGAATGGCCTTAGATGTCCTGACAGCAGCACAGGGTGGCACATGAGCAATTATCAAAACAGAATGTTGCATGTTCATCCCAGACTATCACAAAAATGTCACAGGACTAATACAAGATATAAATACCCAGAATAAGGCTCTACAAGATCCTTCGCTCCCTCTCAGTGATTGGTTAAGTTCCTGGTTTAAAGGAGGACTATGGCCAAAAATTAAAAATCTCCTTTTCTGGCTTCTTATTCTATAGCCTTATTAATCTTTATGTGTTGCCTTGTTCATTGTTCCTCTACTTGGTGCCAAGACTCCACTGCTGCAATGACTTCACGATGATCCTTACCACGCACAGAGACACTTCATCACTGTCAGCCCTGGATCCAGCTGCCTCCATCTTCTGTAACTCCCCTCCACCTTCCTCAACTGATCAATGTTGACCCAAGTAGGTAGGGACAGTTCTACACCCCTATTTAACAGAATGAAGTTACAGAAGATGAAATTTTCCATGTTCAACTACCTTAAAGATTTAAGGGTCAAAATTGTTCAGGGGGGAATGATGAGGGAGCAGGAGGCTGGCTGAGGACAAAGCAAAAGCTGGCACCTTGCAGCCCCTCTCCACCGGCTCCCCTCTGTAGTGTGTGTAACTTTCCTCAGGCACCCCTGGCTGCCCTAAAAGGAAAACAAAGAGTTAACTTGCAGAGATCACAATCCTGCAAGACAGCAGTCTCCCTCCATCTACAAATGTCCTAGTGATTTATAACAGAGAAGCTATCTTACCAATAGCCCAATATCCAGGGGCAAATAACTCAGTTCCTCAAGACCTAATGTCGCCCTCCCCTCCATAAAAACTGAAGAAGGCTGAGGTAGAAGGTAATGTAAATAAAGCTAAATTTCTTCTAAACCTAAATCTCACTAGGATGTTTGATAGGAGGAATGTGACACTCCCCAGGAAACTCCCAATTGTCTTGTTAGTGCCTCATTAGAGGGGAAAAAGGCCTTGGCTTGACAATAACCAGGCTTTGCATACCTGACAGTCTTCTTTACCCTGATAGCCCTTCTGAACAGCCCCTTTGTCCTCACTTACCCAACTCCTGAGTATATAATCAACCACTCCTCAAGATAGTGGGGCATCAGCTCTTCCTGCCCATGGTCCGGTCCCTGTGCTTTAATAAACCACCATTTTGCACCAAAGATGTCTCAAGAATTCTTTCATGGTCATCGGCTCAGGACCTCACCCCACCGAACCTCATCTATATTCTAGAACTTCATCACCTGGGAAACTGGGAGCCTGATGTGGGGCTGGATCTCAGGTCCCTGGGATCATGACCTGAGCTGGAGGCAGAAAGCAGACTCTTAGCCAACGGAACCACCCTCGGCCCCCAAGATTTATATTTTAGAGGAGATGGGGAAGTGCAGTAGAGGGAGAAAGAGAATGTCAAACGGACTCCCCTCAGGGCACAGAAACAGAAGCAGGGATACCAGTCCCGGACCCTCAGATCCCAACCTGAGCTGCAACCATGAGTCCAAGCTTAGTTGAATGAGCTCCCAGGCACCCTCTTCCAGTGGATTTTAAGCAGAATATCTTTCACGTGCTAAAGATGGAGATACACACACACACACACCCCCTTTCTTAGAATGGGAACTTTCCAAGTTTTTCTGGACTCATACCCACCGAGCTTCTGTCCGCATTTCCTTCGTGCCTGGCTGCACACAGCTGATCAAGAATCCAGATGAGCCCGAACGAGAAATGCTTTCCGTCCCTGACATCCCAGGACCAGACCTCATCAGCCACAGGAATTTCAGAATCGACAACCTTCCCCTCCAGATCTGCCACCACCAAATATTGTCATTCCTTGGGGGACATTAAGTCAAAGTGACAATGGCTGATGCACTATCGAATCCAGGTTGGTGACAGGACAGAAGGCTCTAAGACATAGAGAAGCATTCTAAAGACCTAACCCTGAGTTATCACTTTTGACCAGGTCTTAAAATGAGGTCAACATGGAGGGGAGAAGCACCCGAACTTGAGGCATTCGCATCTGCAGCTTATAAATGCGATGGTCTGCGAAGAAACAGAGGACACGGCTCCGCGGGGACACCAGGCTCACCTGCGAACGGGCCATTTCTGCCTTCGCCTCCACCTCTAGATTTCGTCCTCACGAGGGATCTGTGGGAAATCACAGCTGCATCAGGAGAAAATGCCCTGAAATCCAGCAACAAGAGCTCCTTCTCTTCACACTGCTCTTCTGCAGGCAGGACTTGGAGATGCAGAAAAGGCCCAACTTCCCAGTCAGGAGCAGCCCAGAAACTGTGAGCTCCCATGAGGACACCCATCCCTGCATTTTCCTCACCTGCTTTGTGGGGGGGGGGTGGTGGTGGTGGAAGGGGTCCCTTCCCACCGCCACTCACAACTTCAGCATCAGCATGGAAACAGTGGGCTGCATGGACCGGACCTTCCCAGACTCACGGAGCAGAGACCCTGTCACCTCTCCTGGACCAAAGCCGCAAATCCACTTTCAGAAAACCACGGAAAGCCCTCGGGCTCCCCCTCCACTCCTCACTGAGAATCTCTGGAGCCCTTAATTAACACAACAGTGTTGTTTTCGCCCAAACCAACCGACAGAATCTGAGGGGGAGGCCCGCAGAGGAGATCCTTCTTGAAACTCCACAGGTGACCCTGCTGGGAAG
>NW_026744867.1:0-2783 GCF_022355385.1 Mustela nigripes
TTTTTTTTTAATAAATTTGAACATTCCTCCATTACTGTTTCCCATATACTATGAGAACATAGAGTTCAGTTTAGATGTTTGTATCACTCAGTGTCCGGTCAGAAGGGAGAAACCATATCACTCATTTTAACATGGATATAAAGAATTATTAAACAAAGGTTTTAAAGAAGTAAAAGAAAGCTCTAAGGAAACCAGAAGTAGGAGATACAGGAAGTAGACGCTACCTCTAAAAACAGAAGACATTTGAGAGAATAAGTCTGATACCCTGTTTATTGGAGAAGGTGGAACTGGGGTCCTCAGGTAGGGAAAGAAGTTCACCAACATGCCACGGACCAAGGCTACTGGGCAGGAAAACTCTCACTAGAGTACTGGCAAGATTCCCTGGGAGGCAGCCTTCTAGAACTGCTACAATGTACAATTGTAGCCTGCTACAATGCCATACCCTTTTACTTAAAGGCGAGAGAAACTAGGTCTCCTCCAGGCCACTGGCAGTAACACTGTAAGATCAATGGGTGAAAACACTGACAGTGGGACATCTGAGTGGCTCAGTGGGTTAAGCATCTGACTTTGGCTCAGGTCATGATCCCAGAGTCCTGGGAGCAAATCCCACATGGGGCTCCTTGCTCAGTGGGGAGCCTGCTTTTCCTCTGCCTGCCACTCCCCCTGCTTATGCTTGCTTACTCTCTCTCTATCTCTGAGAAGTAAATTAATAAAATCTCTTTAAAAACACAGCAAAAGAAGAAAGCTTTTTCCCCAGCTATGTCTTGCTGTATTCCCTCTGGTGCCCGCTACGAATTCACAGTGCTGACACAGCCAAAATCTGACTTGTATATGCCTCCATGGATGAAACCAACTGAAAAACAAAGAAGGAATGCCCAGAACGCAGGCCTCCTTTGAAGATTCTTGGGTGAAAGCAGTCAGATTCTTACTTCGACTCAAGGTTCTCATGTAGGAAATAAATGTTTAAATTTCGAGGAGAAACAGGCACAAGTAGTGCTCACGTAATTCATGAACTCCTAGCCTCCTTGACCTTATCACCCACTGACCCATATATTATTGTCCTGACCCTTAAGGTTACACTGTCCTCCTTGCTTTGTGATTGTGCTTGGTGTATTGATGTGACCCCAATGAAAGTGGAGTCAAAGCTTGGCATGAGGCCTTTTGCCACTAAAGTGTCTGGTCCCCAGGCCTCTCCTTTCTCCTAGGAAGGTGTCTGGAGAAATTTTTTTCATTTGCCATCTCAGGGTTTGCTAGCCAAACCCAGCAGTGCACTAACTGACAAAGGCTGTGCCAAGTGTGCCACATATCAAAAATGAAACATTTATGACATCCAGTATCAGCAAGTAGGGCACATACAGGGTAGATTTGAATCAAAAGGCAAAGAACAGATAATGGGCAGATTTCACACCTTTAAATCCTCAGCTTCCCCATACACCATTTTACTCATATTGGAGCTTTTTTTTTTTTTTTTTTTTTGATTTACATTTCCAGTTTTATTTTATCTTTTTTTAATTATTTATTTTTTATAAGCATATATTTTTATCCCCAGGGGTACAGGTCCGTGAATCGCCAGGTTTACACACTTCACAACACTCACCAAAGCACATACCCTCCCCAATGTCCATAACCCCACCCCTCTCTCCAGACCGCCCTCCCCCCAGCAACCCTCAGTTTGTTTTGTGAGATTAAGAGTCACTTATGGTTTGTCTCCTTCCCAATCCCATCTTATTTCATTTATTCTTCTCCTACCCACTTAAGCCACCATGTTGCATCACCACTTCCTCATATCAGGGAGATCATATGATAGTTGTCTTTCTCTGCTTGACTTATTTCGCTAAGCATGATACGTTCTAATTCCATCCATGTTGTCGTAAATGGCAAGATTTCATTTCTTTTGATGGCTGCAAAGTATTCCGTTGTATATATATACCACATCTTCTTTATCCATTCATCTGTTGATGGACATCTAGGTTCTTTCCATAGTTTGGCTATTGTGGACATTGCTGCTATAAACATTCCGGTGCACATGCCCCTTTGGATCACTACATTCGTATCTTTACGGTAAATACCCAGTAGTGCAATTGCTGGGTCATAGGGTAGCTCTATTTTCAACATTTTGAGGAACCTCCATACTGTTTTCCAGCGTGGTTGCACCAGCTTGCATTCCCACCAACAGTGTAGGATGGTTCCCCTTTCTCCGCATCCTCGCCTGCATCTATCATTTCCTGACTTGTTGATTTTAGCCATTCTGACTGGTGTGAGGTGATATCTCATTGTGGTTTTGATTTGTATTTCCCTGATGCTGAATGATATGGAGCACTTTTTCATGTGTCTGTTGGCCATCTGGATGTCTTCCTTGCAGAAATGTCTGTTCATGTCCTCTGCCCATTTCTTGATTGCATTATTTGTTCTTTGGGTGTTGAGTTTGCTAAGTTCTTTATAGATTCTGGACACTAGTCCTTTATCTGATATGTCGTTTGCAAATATCTTCTACCATTCTGTCAGTTGTCTTTTGATTTTGTCAGCTGTTTCCTTTGCTGTGCAAAAGCTTTTGATCTTGATGAAATCCCAATAATTCATTTTTGCCCTTGCTTCCCTTGCCTTTGCCGATGTTCTTAGGAAGATGTTGCTGCGGCTGAGGTAGAAGAGGTTGCTGCCTGTGTTCTCCTCAAGGCTTTTGATGGATTCCTTTCTCACATTGAGGTCCTTCATCCATTTTGAGTCTATTTTTGTGTGTGGTGTAAGGAAATGGTCCAATTTCATTTTTCTGCATGTGGCTGTCC
>NW_026744868.1:0-828 GCF_022355385.1 Mustela nigripes
TCCATGGCCCATGAGGCCTCCCCAACATTCCACGGTCATCGCAGATACAAAATCCAGAGACAAAATCTTGAGCACGTGCCTCAGACTCTCTCATTCTTCATATCCTGAAGAGTTCTTCAGATAAGAACCTACACGGCACTCGAATGCATCCAAAATGTATAGTCTAACCAGGACACTAATGCACTGTCTCAAAACCTGAGCCCGATATCGTGGTCAACTCCCAAACAGCTGACCGCACACTGAGCTCATGAGACCCGCCATGGCCTTCGGTCATCATCTCTTCCCTACCTCAGTTTTCAGGCTTCAGAACCTAGACATTATCTCCAATCACTGCCCAGGGGTGAGTGTGATGCAGAAATCAGTACTCTTCCTTACCAATGGCAAGAAACCTTGTGGTTGGCATGTTGTCCAACGTTCAGTGTAGGAGAAACCAACATTAACCGTGAGGCCCCGGCCATTTTTGAGTGCGACGAGGGCATAAACACGCATTGTGACCCTCAGCATGAGTCCTGTCCTCTAGTACATCCTCTCAGTGGCTGAACCATTAGATGTCATAATGGGCTTGACATGTCCCTAGGCCCCAATTTTTAACCAGATTTCTGGTTATCCAGGCACCCCTCCCCAGGGCTCTACTCTGGAATACCTCATTTGGTGGGACACCTGAGGTTGATAAACAAAACAGAACAAAACAACAACAACAGAACAACGGACTTCATCCATCCCACAGAATGACCCCAAACTCTTTGGACGGGGCCAAACCCCCAGAGAGTAAGACTCGTGATTTCCCATGAAGTCACCAGGAAATTTCACGACCATGAGTGACACGAT
>NW_026744868.1:928-2783 GCF_022355385.1 Mustela nigripes
CTGGAATACCTCATTTGGTGGGACACCTGAGGTTGATAAACAAAACAAAACAAAACAACAACAACAGAACAACGGACTTCATCCATCCCACAGAATGACCCCAAACTCTTTGGACGGGGCCAAACCCCCAGAGAGTAAGACTCGTGATTTCCCATGAAGTCACCAGGAAATTTCACGACCATGAGTGACACGATATCTAGAGAGAAAAACTTGAGCAAGAGCCTCACACTCGCCCTTTTCTCATATCCCGATGAATTCTCCTCATGGTATGTATCTCAGTCCTGCCATACCTGTGACCAGAATCATAAGCCGAGTTTGTGTTTTCAGACAACTGTCCAAACAGCCCTGGCCTACACACCCTACAGGCTCAGGGCCCTGGAGCCAAACCTGACGACTTTGGCAAGCCCTCTCCAAGGGAATTGTATGTGCCCATTCCAATGGCCACAACCCTACTAAGAGTATAATCCTCCAAAGTCCGTGAGGCCATCCGAATATTTGTCTCTTCCCAGGACAAACAGGGGCAATCTGGGCCCATCTGAGCACCTACCTCCTCTCCGAGCGTAGACTGATGTCCCCAGAGGTAAAAAGGAGCGAACAGGTCCCTAGGCACCTATCGGATCCATTGGTTTGGCTTCCAGGCATCTCTCCTCAAGGCCTGGATTTCAATAACAGCATAAGGCTGTTTCTTGACTCACCCATCAGAAGAAATCTCATCTACACATGGGGAACTTGCATGATGGAGCTGTGTGAAAGCCTCTCTTTAGGAGAACCCTTCAGGGCCCCAGTGCCACCGCTTCATTCCAAGGTCTCCATAGACACAAAATCATATTAGGACTTATCCACGGGTCAGTCCATTTCAACTCAGCCTCCGCATTTGCTCCCCCAGATCCAGCAGATCTAACCTGTCTTTTGCTTGGAGACAATTGGAATGCGAGGTGGGCTACCCAGCCATCCATCCTTAGAACCCTGCTCAGAATCGTTGTTCTGGAGCCAACCAACAGGTTTCAATTGTCCTGCAGAAGAATCTTTGCAGTTGGGAGCTTCTCACAACTCCCATCGTGGGAAAACCGCCATGGCCTCGCGATCCACCCCCCCCCTTCAAGAAGGGGCCATCAGGGACAGAATGTCCAACCTGAGCGATCGTCTGATTCTCGCCCTGACTTCAGAAGCATGAGTTCTCGATTCAGGTCTGTAGATTGTGCCTGCCATATCCTCACCTAGAACCTAGGCCTAGTTTGAGTTCTAAGACTTCTGTCCTCACACTACTGAACCACAAACCCTCCAGTTTGGCAATCCAGAACTACAATGCAGCACTCGGCATGCCCTCCAGAAGAAAAACATTGCCCTCTGGGGCTACCCAGAAACCCCAAATGAGGATCAACCTTAACGACATTCAGCTCTACCCCAAATATATAGGCTGACCTGGGCACTAATGCCCTTTCTGACACAGCCTGATCCTGGACCTTCTGGCCCCACCCAGACTGCTGGCCGCACACTGAGCACATAGGATCAGCCATGGCCTTATTTCGTCATCTCTTCTCAATCTAGGTTTTCAGGCTTCAGATCCTAGACCTTATCTCGAATCAGGGCCCGGGTTTGAAAATGATGCAGAAATCAGAACTCTTTCCCCATGGCAAGAAAACTTGTGGTTGGCATGTTGTCCAAGATTCAGTATACCTGAAACCAGTGTGGCCCCTGAGGCCCCGCCCAAACTTTGGGGCCACATTGGTCACAAACACACATTGTGACCTTCAGCCTGAGCCCAGTCCTCAGGTAAGTCCTCTCAGTGGCTGGATGGAGAGACAGCATATTGGGCTTGCCATGCCCCTAGGCCCCAATTTTTAACCATAGTTCG
>NW_026744869.1:0-2782 GCF_022355385.1 Mustela nigripes
CAAGCTGTCTGGGTGTCGGTTGGGAATTCAGGCCTCAGGTTGTGTCAGACAGGGCATTAGTGCACAGGCTAGACTATATAATTGGTGTACAGTTGAGTGGCATTAAGGTTTATCCTCATTTGAGGTTTCTGGGTAGACCCATAGGGCAACGTTTTTCTTCTAGAGGGCAGGCAGAGTGCAGCACTGTGTCATCGGAAATCCCAAAATGTAGGGCGTGTGGTCCAGGATAGTGAGGACGGAAGTCTGAGAAAACTAGCTATGCTTAGGTTTTGGGGTGAGGGCACAGCAGTTCTACTCTGAAGAGCTTAATCAGGATCACGTGCATCTGAAGTCAAGACGATCAGCCTTTGGCTCAGGTTGGAGTTTCTTTAAATGATCCGACTCCATGAAGATTGGGGACATCATGTGACGTTGGAAGCTTTCCATGATATGAGTTGTGAGGTGGTCCATGAACAAGGACTCCTGTGGGACAGTCGACACCTCTTGGATGGCTCAAGGATGTCCCATAAGGAACGACGCAAGAGCAGGGTTCTAAGGGTTCTAAGGATCTCTAAGGAAGGATGCCTGGAAACCAAAGCAATAGATCCGATAGGTGCCTATGGGCCTGTTCGTTCCTTTTTAACTCTGGGGACATCAGTCTACGGGACTGAGTGACGGTAGGTGCTCAGATGGGCCCAGATTGCCCCTGTCTGTCCTGGGAAGGCACAATATTCGGATGGCCTCAGGGACTTTGGAGGTTTATCCTATTAGTAGGGTTGTGGCCTTGGAATGGAGACATACAATTCCCTTGGAGAGGGCAAGCACTGTCTTCATGTTTGACCCCAGGGGCCTGAGCCTGTAGGGGTGTAGGCCAGGACTGTTTGGACAGTTGTCTGAAATCACAAACTCGGCTTATGTTTCGGGTCATAGGCATGGCAGGACTGATCTACAGACCATGAGGAGAACTCTTCGGGATATGAAAAAAGGGCGAGTGCAAGGCTCTTGCTCAAGTTTTTGTCTCTGGATATCGTGTCACTCATGGTCGTGAAATTTCCGGGTGAATTCATGGGAAATGGAAGAGTCTTACTCTCTGGGGTTTGGCCCCGTCCAAAGAGTTTGGGGTCATTCTGTGGGATGGAAGAAGTCCGTTGTTCTGTTGTTGTTGATTTGTTTTGTTTTGTTTTTCAACCTCAGGTGTCCCACCAAATGAGGGATTCCAGAGTAGAGCCCTGGGGATAGGCGACTGGACAACCAGAAATCTGGTTAAAAATTGGGGCTTAGGGACATGTCAAGCCCATTATGACATCTAATGGTCCAGCAACTGAGAGGACGTACTAGAGGACAGGACTCACGCTGAGGGTCACATTGTGTGTTTATGCTCTCGTCGCACTCAAGAATGGGCGGGGCCTCAGGGTGAATGCTGGTTTCTCCTACACTGAACGTTGGACAACATGCCAACCACAAGGTTTCTTGCCATGGGTAAGGAAGAGTTCTGATTTCTCCATCACAGTCAACCCTGGGCAGTGATTGGAGATAAGGTCTAGGCTCTGAAGCCTGAAAACTGAGGTAGGGAAGAGATGATGTCCTAAGGCCATGAGGATATGAAGAATGAGCGAGTCTGAGACGTGTGCTCAGGCTTTAGTCTCTGGATTTTGTATCAGCGATGGCCGTGAAATGTTGGGGAAGACTAATGGGCCATGGACGAATCTTGCTCTCTGTGGATTTGACCCGATCCCAATTGTTTTTCGTCAATCTGTGGGATGGCGGGACTCCTTTCAGGTTTGTTAGCTCAGGTGTCCCACCAAAAGAGGAATTCCAACGCAGAGACCTGGGGAAGTGTTAAGGGACAACCCGAACTATGGTTAAAAATTGGGGCCTAGGGGCATGGGAAGCCCAATATGCTGTCTCTCCATCCAGCCACTGAGAGGCCTTACCTGAGGACAGGGCTCAGGCTGAGGGTCACAATGTGTGTTTGTGACAAATTTGGCCGGCAAGCATGGTTGGGGCCTCGTGGGCCACACTGGTTTCAACGACACTGAACCTTAGACAACATGCCAACCACAAAGTTTCTTGCCATGGGAAAGAGTTCCTATTTCTGCATCATTTTCTAATCCGGGCCGTGACTGGAGATAAGGTCTAGGTTCTGAAGCCTGAAAACCGAGGTTGAGAAGAGATGACGACCTAAGGCCATAGCGGGTCCAATGTGCTCAGTGTGCGGCCAGCTGTCTGGGAGGGGCCAGGAGGTCCAGGCTCAGGCTGTGTCAGAAAGGGCATTAGTGCCCAGGTCAGCCTATATATTTGGTGTACAGCCGAATGGCATGCAGGTTGATCCTCATTGGGGGTTTCTGGGTAGCCCCAGAGGGCAATGTTTTTCTTCTGGAGGGCAGGCAGACTGCTGCATTGTAGTTCGGGTTTGCCTAACTACAGGGCTTGTGGGCCAGTAGTCTGAGGACGGAAGACAGAGAACTCAAGCTAGGCCTAGGTTTCTGGGTGAGGATATGGCAGGCACAATCTACAGACCTGAATTGAGATCTCGTGCATCTGAAGTCAGGGCGAGGATCAGACGATCGCTCAGTTTGGACATTTTGTCCCTGATGGCCCCTTCTTGAAGTGGGGGTGGATCAAGGCCATGGGGGTTTTCCCACGATGGGAGTTGTGAGAAGCTCCCAACGGCAAAGATTCTTCTGCAGGACAATTGAGACCTGTTCGTTGGCTCCAGGACAACGATTCCGAGCAGGGTTCTAAGGATGGATGGGTGGGTAGCCCACCTCGCATTCCAATTGTCTCCGAGCAACAAGACAGG
>NW_026744870.1:0-2782 GCF_022355385.1 Mustela nigripes
AACAGTGGGGCCTCTTGGGTATCAACAGCTCTCTTTGAGGTTTGTCAACCTGTGGTTTAGAGAGTCCTTTCTCAGAGACTTCTCCATATGGGTTAGTGATGACTAAGGTATGGAAAGTCCCTTTTCAAGAAAAAATGTTAGGGAATAAATGTATTGTGCTGTCTGTGTCCTTAGCACCCAGTGTTCTGAAACAGGAGTCATAAGGGATTAGGGCTCTGTCTACCTGTTTTTACCTTAAACACCTTTGCAAATTCTTCAAGGAGAGCGGAATTCTATATGATATCTAACCCTTAAGGAAAAGCCCTGGAGAGCACTCCTTGTTATCATTAGTTAACTGTACCTACTGCGGTAATGGGCATAGCCATGTTAACGAAGTCTCTTAATCAGAGGAAAATGAATGTACTATATCAATGCCCACTCGAGCAGAAGTGGGGATGGAGCTGCAATGCCCTTGCAAAGACTAGTGGATAAAGAAAGTGTGATCCGTATTGGCAACAGAGTATTCCTCAGGCATCAGAGAAAATAAACCCCTGCTCCTTTCACTGACATGAATGCCACATGACTGGGTGATGTGAAATGAAAAAGGCAAGCAGACAAAACGAAATATCATATGGCTTCTCTCATATGTACCCCAGGAGGAATACCATGGCCCTTAGTATGAAGAAGGGAAAACTGAAGGGTAAGAAGTCAGAGAAGGAGACAAACCAGGGGTGACTCAGGACTCTGAGGAACCAAACTGAAGGTTAGAGAAAAGAGAGACATGCAAGAAATGAGGGAACTGGCTAATGGGTGTTGAGGAGTTGTTATTAGGAGGAGCACTAGGTCGTATATGGAACTAAAGCATCCATGAATACTCTGTCAAAACAGATGATGGATGAGAGGCTGGCTTCCTCAACATAACAAAAATAAAATAAAATAAAATAAAATAAAAACAAACTCGCCCTTTGAAAAAGAGGTGAACACAGAGAAAATTAAAGAATTATATTTTTATTATTCTTTCTTATTAAAACAGCATGGAATTTGTTTCTGATAACGTCCTTATCTGAATTGGGTCTTTATCCTTGTAAATTAGAGTCTACCCGCCTCCTCTATTTCTGGTATCACTGAGAAGAAACGACATTGCTTTCATTAAATGTCTAGGTGAGCTGACCAGGAAAATGATTTGGATTTGACCTCCTGTTTTGGAGAGGTGTTTGATTACTACTTCAAACACTTTAGTCACTAGTAGAGAGCTCAGATTTTCTAGGTTTCCTGACCCAATCTTGGGAGTTGATGTGTCTTGCATTTTATCCTTATCTCACAGTTCTTGTATTTGCTGTCATAATTGTGTAATGGGTCCTTTAGGTTATTTTTTTCCCTTTCGATAAATTGTCATGTAGTCTCATACTTTCAACTATACCCTTGTTCCCCTGGTGAATCCAGGTAATGGCTCCTCCAGTTTGTTAAAGTTTTCAAAACTGACGTGAGAGTTCTCCTGATTTTTTCCTATTGCTTTGTTTGTATTTCTTTTATTTCAATGATCATATATATTATATATTTTATCTGTTCACTTTGGGGTTTGTTACATCTTTTTCTAGTTTCTTATGCTTTCGGTTAGAAGGCTTTTATTCGGTGCTTTTAATTTTTCGAAATAAACGCATTTAACCATATATTCTTTCTCCATAAAATATTTTGGAATCATCCCATATGTTTCTTGACTTTCCTTTGTTCAAGGTACTTTCTGATTTTCCTTTTGATTGCCCCTCTTTGACTCACTGCTAGTCCGGGAGTGTGGTGTGTTTTCCACATATTAGTGTCTGGCTGTGTTTCCCATTCCTAAGTGATTTCTTTCCATTATCATATTTTCGTGGTCATAATTTCCAAGATAGGATTTGAATTTTCTTCTATTATTTACAACTGGATTTGGACTCCAGCACAGGATCTATGATAGATAATGTTAGGTCTACCCTTGGGAAGACCTTCTCTTATGGTCCTCAGGAACACAATCTTAAGCATATTTTCCCAAACTCAAACATGATGATGTCTGTTATTCCTTACCACCTTTCCATCTGGATGATCTGTCCTGTGCTGAAAGTGGATATCGTAGTTTCCAACGATATTAAATTGTGGTCCCCATCTCCCTTCCTTCCTGTTCCTATGCTTCCAAAATTTAGATACACCCACGTTAGTGGTGTATATGTTGGCAATTCTTCCAAGTTTTTGATGATTTGATGCTCTATCAAGGCAAAACTCTTTCCGATAATCTTTTCTCTTTCGAAGGCATAAAATCTCTCTATCTGCCATAGGCACAATCACTTCGCTGTCCTCTCTTTGCCAATTGCATAACCTATGTCTTCCCAATTCTTTCATTTTCAAACTATGTGTCTCTTTATCGTCGAAGGAGATCTCCTATGGCCAACATAAGGTCGAGCTTGTTTTGTTTCTGTTGTTTTATTGTTGACCTTTTTTGCTTTATTTTTTTGCTTTTTTTTCCTAAATTTTCATCCAGTCCAACAATTTGTTTGCAGTGACGGGAGAATTTAGTCCTAAATTCTTGAACCAATTATTGATAGGTAAGGAGTTAACGTTCTCATTTTTGGTGTTTTC
This sequence comes from Mustela nigripes, assembly GCF_022355385.1. Classification (NCBI taxonomy): domain Eukaryota; kingdom Metazoa; phylum Chordata; class Mammalia; order Carnivora; family Mustelidae; genus Mustela; species Mustela nigripes. The sequence continues at coordinate 2,587 of NW_026744870.1, forward strand.
TGACTCAGATTCTCTGTGCCTTTCCCCTTTATGATAATTTTTTGGAGTTTGCTTCCTTTAGTCCGAATCCTCACTTCTTCCCCGTCTTTTGTGTGTGAGAGTGTATGTGTGCCTGTTTTGTCTGTGTGTATTGTCTGTTTGTGTTTCACATAACACTTATAATGAAATTTCAAGAGATAGGAAGTTGGTCTTTTAT
>NW_026744871.1:0-2781 GCF_022355385.1 Mustela nigripes
TTGTTTCCTGTCTTGCTAATTTTGGCCATTCTAACTGGTGTAAGGTGGTATCTCAATGTGGTCTTAATTTGAATCTCCCTGAGGGCTAGTGATGATGAACAGTTTTTCATCAGGCTGCCATTCTCTTATTTGTGATTACACTTTTTTTTTTCCTGCTTGAAAATTGTAGTTATTGTGGTAATAATACCAAAATATGAGTAGAGTCCTTCTAGAGAATTGCTGGTTATTTGACCTTGAGCAGATGGATAAGGGTGTGGAGCTGTGTGCTCTGTTCTTAGTCACTATTTTACTTTTAAACGTGTGAGTTTTATCTGGTGCTTTTTTCAGAGAATCACTTATACAACCATGGCGACTCCTAATTGACTGAAAGCCAAGCCAGTGATGTCTTTGTGGTTCTCTTCTTGTAGGAAAATGCCTGGTTGATAAAAATTCATGGTTCTGGGGCATTTCAATTTTTTATTACAATTTATACGATGCACACATGTATGCTAAACCTTTTTCTTCCTGTGGAAATTAAGTGTCGTTTGGTGCTACTGTATATTCTACTACCCTCCAGAAAAGACTCTAGAGAGCAGTTGTAGAAGTCCCAGTGCGGGACCAGCAGCTCCAGTGGTAAATGAATTCAGCCAAGCTGGACAGAGGAAATACAAGTTTATGGAATACGCTGCAAGGGAGCAGTGGGCAGGACAGCAAAGGAGATACTGTTGCCCAGGAAGCAGTGGTGGTGGGGCTGCTTGGAAGTGGGGGAGTGAGGAGGTATGGAAACATAGGGAATTTTTCTTTTTTGGTACCTGTGCCCAGACATAAGTAGCCCATTGGTCAAAAGTTAGGGCTTCTGGCTGTTTGAAGATGGGTTTCCTGGTATGCCCGTTTGCCCTCAGAATGGCGGTCACCGCGGGTCCTTCTTCCTTACTCAGAGTTCCAGGACTCAAGCCTGCTGCCTGAAAGCACCCTCTACACGAGGTTTTAAAATACGTGAAAGTGCAAAAAAAGAATTTATAAATAATTACTGTTTGTACAACTCTTCACAACAAACTGTTGCTTTGGCTCCCAGCAGGGGGAGTTGGAGATAAGCAATAGTAGAGCTTCCAGCGTGGACATCTGTGCAACTTTCAGGTATCCACTGGAGACTTTCATGGGTGTTGGAAAGTGAAGGAGAAATGATTGAGAGACAGTTCATGCTGAGGAGATGGGAACAAAATGTGAACATGCCCAGGAAATAGTATCTTCTGTGTCAGTTAGACCATGGATTAATTTAATGTGAAGTCATTCTACAAACAGACATTAAGTTGGACGAGACAGAAAGTGGGATTTTGTCACCTGTGTATCTGAAAAGGTATTAACTTGTAAAGATGTCATTGCTGCCACACGAAAATCAAGAGTATTTAAGAATGATTTTGAATGGGGCGCCTGGGTGGCTCAGTGGGTAAAGCCGCTGCCTTCGGCTCAGGTCATGATCTCAGGGTCCTGGGATCGAGTCCCGCATCGGGCTCTCTGCTCAGCAGGGAGCCTGCTTCCCTTCCTCTCTCTCTGCCTGCCTCTTCATCTACTTGTGATTTCTCTCTGTCAAATAAATAAATAAAATCTTAAAAAAAAAAAAAGAATGACTTTGAAAATAAAAACCAAGATCTTATGGTGCTCTTGTAAAATCTAACCATTGCAGAAATACCTGCCATGTATAAAAATAAAAGAGTATAAACTAACATTTTTAAAGAGTTTGCCTATCTCACGTTGAGGTCTTTTATCCATTTTGAGTTTATCTTTGGGTACAGTGTAAGAGAATGGTCGAGTTTCATTCTTCTACATATAGCTGCCCAGTTTTCCCAGCACCATTTATTGAAGAGACTGTCTTTTTTCCACTGTATATTTTTTCCTGTTTTGTCGAATATTATTTGACCATAGAGTTGAGGGTCCATATCTGGGATCACTACTCTGTTCCACTGGTCTATGTGTCTGTTTTATGCCAATACCATGCTGTCTTGGTGATCACATCTTTGTAGTAAACCTTGAAGTCAGGTAACATAATGCCCCCAGTTTTATTTTTGTTTTTCAACATTTCCTTAGTGAGTCGGGGTCTCTTCTGATTCCATATAAATTTTTGGATTATTTGCTCCAGCTCTTTGAAAAATACCAGTGGAATTTTGATTGGAATGGCATTCAAAGTATAGGTTGCTCTAGGCAGTATAGACATTTTTTTTTAATTGTGTTATGTTAGTCACCATACAGTACATCATTAGTTTTTTGTTTTGTTTTGTTTTTGTTTTAATTTTTTATTTATTTTCAGCATAATAGTCTTCATTATTTTTGCACCACACCCAGTGCTCCATGCAATCCGTGCCCTCTCTAATACCCACCACCTCATACCTCAACCTCCCACCCTAACCCCTTCAAAACCCTCAGATTGTTTTTCAAGGTCCATAGTCTCTCATGGTTTACCTCCCCTTCCAGTTTCCCCCAACTCCCTTCTCTCTAACTCCCCATGTCCTCCATGCTATTTGTTATGCTCCACGATAAGTGAAACCATAAGATAATTGACTCTCTCTGCTTGACTTATTTCACTCAGCATAATCTCTTCCAGTCCCGTCCATGTTGCTACAAAAGTGGGTACTCATCCTTTCTGATGGAGGCATAATACTCTATAGTGTATATGGACCACATCTTCCTTATCCATTCATCTGTTGAAGGGCATCTTGGTTCTTTCCACAGTTTGGCGACCGTGGCCATTGCTGCTATGAACATTGGGGTACAGATGGCCCTTCTTTACATGACATCTGTATCTTT
>NW_026744872.1:0-2781 GCF_022355385.1 Mustela nigripes
GGGAGAAATCTACACGGTTCCCTTAAGAGAACCTCACACAGTCACCTTACAGAGAAACTCACACCCACGAAGCAAAACCACCATAGCGTCGTAAAGGAGAGAATCCCATGTAATTCCTTGGAAAGGAGCCATCGCAGTCCCTCTGAGAGGCGCCATCGAAGTCGTCCTCGGAGGAGACATCACAGTTCCTCTGAAAAGAGCCATCAGAGTCCCTGTGAGAGGAGATGTCGCAGTCCTTGTGAGAGGAGATGTCGCAGTCTCTTTCAGAAAACACATCACAGTCCCTTAGAGGTGAGAGGATACAGCCCTTCTGAGAGAAGACAGCACAGGCCCTCTGAGAGGAGTGGTCACAGTTCCTCAGATAGAACTCACTATAGTCCCTCTGAAAGACATGGACACAGTCCCTCTGAGAGGAACAGACACAGTCATTCTGAGCAGAGCCAACAGAACCAGTCTGAAAGGGGCCAGTACGGTTGGTGTGGGAAAACCCATATCCGTGTCTTGGAGGTGAGAGGACGCAGTTCCTCAGAGAGAACTCACTGTAGTCCCTCTGAAAGAAATGGACGCAGTTCCTCTGAGAGGAACAGACACAGTCATTCTGAGCAGAGCCAACAGAACCAGTTTGAAAGGGGCCAGTACAGTTGGTGTGGGAAAACGCATCTCTCTGCCAGAACCCATCACAGTCCCGCTAAGGAGAGACTCCAACACAGCTGCCCCAGGGAGAGGCTCAGACATGGTCTGTCTGAAGATTGCAAGGGCTCCTCAAACACATCTCCTAGGGACCACACACAAAATACTCCAAAACAGGCCAAGTTTAGAGGCCTGCAGCTAACAGATGAGAAGAGATCCGTCCCCATTATTCGCTGACTGGCTCAAGCCTTCACCGACCTACCCCTTTTGTGGCTTCTTTCCTGCTTGGCCACTGCCTTTGATACCGGCACCCTCAGCAATCAAAGAGCCTCTATGCCGCTCTACCTGGGGGAGGGAGGGCGGGAATGAGTCTGTAATTTCTCTAAGTAAATAAAGGGGCGATAATTGATCTCCACCTAGAAAGCCCACTCGTCGTGCTGGACGGGGGAACGGAGGGTGAAGGGATATTGGGTGTCGCGCAAAGGGATGGAACGGGAGGAAGGGGCCCTGAAGCCATGTTTGGGGCTCTAAACCCCACCTACAGCTTCCCGGGGCGGGGTCTCAGAGGAAGGAGTCGTGTCACGTGACTCACTCCAGCCGCAGCCCCCTCGGAAGCTGCCAGGCAGATGCAGACCTTGAGACCTAGGATCTGCAGCTCTGACTCCACATCCCCCTCAAACTCCTAATACGTATTTCTCTGAATCAAAGATGCATCATTTACTTTGTTTTAGATAGCAGGAGTGGGGTGGGGCAGAGGGAGAAGAAGAGCGAATCTAAGGCAGATCCGCACCCAGTGCAGAGCCCAATGCAGAATTTGATCTCACAATCCTAGATCATGTGCTGATCCGAAAATTAATAAGAGTCAGATGCTTTACCCACCAAGTCACCCAGGTACCCCAGATACATCATTTAAAACTTCACATGCAGGGGCGCCTGAATGGCTCAGCGGGTTAACCCTCTGCCTTCAGCTTGGGTCATGATCTCAGGGTCCTGGGATGGAGCCCTGCATCAGGCTCTCTGCTCAGCAGGGAGCCTGCTTCCCCCTCTCTCTCTGCCTGCCTCTCTGCCTACTTGTGATCTCTCTCTCTGTGTCAAATAAATATATAAAACTTTATATGCAACCCAGATTCTAAGATCATAAAATGTGATTATATATATGTTTAGGAATTGATGAAACCTACTGACTTGGCTTAGCCGGCTAGATTCTTCTCTTTAGGAGCTTTCATGTAGAGGAGGAGACTCTGCTTTCTTCCTGGCTTCCTTCTGGCCCCAGCTCCGGCCTCTGGATTTGCCCTTCCAGCTCTGGTCCCAGGTCTGCCCCCTCCCTCACAAAGCCTCCCTCCCTCTCAGTCGAGACCTCACCCGCCTCTGAACTCCACTTCAAATCACATCCTTGATCTTCACCGAGGTACTCAATCAGCTGAGCCACAGTGGTGTCCAACTTCCCCCAATTTCAGGCTGTTAGGCGTTCTGCCTCAGATCCCCTTTTATAGTTTTCATAGTTCTGGCTCTAGCATCTAGCAAGCACTCAGCAGGTACCTGCCGCCTGAACAAAAATGAGAGGCCCAGGAGGAAAAAGCAATGTCTGAGGAGGAATGCTGGCTGTGAGGGCGGTCCGGGAAGTGGGCGGCCAGGAAGGGTGGAGCCCGCCTCACCTTCATCCAGCACTTTTCCACCAGGCTGCTGCTGCCTGAGCCCCACACCTTGAGGTAGCAGTCGACGGCACGGCTATACTCTCCAGCCTGCTCCCACTGGCGAGCTTGGTCCACGAGCCCCTCCATGCCCCTGAGATGAGAGTACACGTGACCAGGACAGGCTGGGCAGCGTGGCCTATCCCGTGCACACCTTGTGACCCAACCTCCAGCCCTGCAGGCTGGGCGGACGGGCGTAAGGAATTGACGGGTAACTCACATGAGGGCTGCTTCCTTGGGCTTACCAGCCCTGATGAATTCAGCTTCGGCCTCTTCAAATTTACCCTGTAGGGACAGAAGGGCAGCCGCACACGATCAGAAGCAGATTGCCATCATGGCAGCCGGGAGACAGGAGGAGGTCCAGGTTAAAAGCAAGGGAGGAGGAGCACATCCATACCTCATCCTCCAGGTACAGAGCATATCGGAGATGCATCTCAGGGGTTTTGTGCTTGAGGGCCAG
>NW_026744873.1:0-2781 GCF_022355385.1 Mustela nigripes
CCACTACAGCAGCCCCTGGCTTGACAGTTGCCCCACCGGTACTTGACACAGTGTCCCATACTAGGCCCAACAGCCTGAGCATCCCGGACCCCCAACTGGCACCACAATGCCGGCCCCAATCAGCATGTGGCTTTCAGCACCACCACCAGTTTTGGGGAGAGGAGATGATGTTGCCGATCAGTGCTCCAGATTTGGGGAACTCTGTATTACAGCAGCAAGGAGCAAGGCACCTAGGGGTCCGCAGGGCTGCAGGGCAAGCCAGGGCCCAAAACAGGGGGCTGCCCACGCCAGAGCACCCTGTTGGGGACCACGGGAGCCAGCACAACGAACCAGTCTTTGTCGGGAGCCCCGAGTGCTCCTGCCTCTAGACGCATCCCCAGGCACCAGACCAAGCAGAGGTCCAGATCAGAGGGAGGAACTTCCAGCAAGGCTGCCCACAGAAACAGGGGCGTCCTGGCCTCTCCTCCTAACAGTACTGCCTTTGTGGTCAGCACGGCCCACACCAGCCTTGTAACAAAGACAACCTCATACCCTACCCAGAGACTGATAGGTGCAAAAGAGCTTCACCGTGCAACAAGTCATCTTCCTGCACATCCCAGCAAACTGCCACTGCCACTGATTGACAGCGGCCCCCCAGCTGCCGGCGCTGTGTCCAATGCTTGGCCCAACAGCCAGCACCCCGGCCCCCCAACTGGCACCACAATGCCAGCCACAATCAGCATGGGGCTTTCGACAGCACCCAAAGTTTTGGGGAGAGGAGATAATTTTGTAGGTCTGTGCTCCAGATTAGGGGCTCTCTGCATCAAAGCAGCTAAATGCAAGGCCCCAAGTAGCACGCAGGAATAAGGGCAAATCTGGGCCCGAAAAAAGGTGGCCACCTATACCAGAGCACCATGTCGGGGACCACCGGAGCCAGCACGACGTACCAGCCTGTGTCGGGAGCCCCGAGTTTCCCTCATTTCAGTCACATCCCCAGGCACCTGAGCAGGAAGTGGTCCATATCAGACGGCTACAGCACTTCCAGCAAGGCCGCCTGCAGGGACGGGAGCATCCTGGCCTTTCCTCCTAGTGGCCCCACGTCCCTGGTCGAGCAAGACCCAGAGCAGCCTTGCCACCACGACCCGCACATCTCCTGCCCAGCGACTATAAGTGCAAAAGAGCTGCAAAGTGAAACTAGCCATCTTCCACACATCACAGCCAACTACAGCAGCCCCTGGTTTGGCAGTTGCCTAACCGGTACGTGGCACCGTGTCCCATGCTGGGCCCAACAGCCTGAGCACCCCGGGCCCCAAACTGGCACCACAATGCCGGCCCCTATCAGCATGGGGCTTCCTCACCACCCCCAGTTTTGGGGTGAGGAGATGATGTTGCCGATCTGTGCTCCAGATTTGGGGAACTCTGTATCACAGCAGCAAGAAGGAGGCCACTAATAGGCCCGCAGTGCTACAGGGCAAACCTGGGTCCAAAACAGGGGGCTGCCCACGCCAGGGAACCCTGTCAGGGACCACGGGAGCCAACACAACGAAGCAGTCTGTGTCGGGAGCCCCGAGTGCTCCTGCTTTTAGTCTCATCCCCAGGCACAGACCAAGCAGAGGTCCAGATCAGAGGGCGGCACTTCCAGCAGGGCGACCCGCGGGGACGGGGGCAACCTGGCCTCCCTCCTAGCAGCACTGCCTTTGTGGTCAGTACTGACCTCACCAGCCTTGCCTGCAAACCTCTTCATCCCCTGCCCAGAGACTGATAGGTGCAAAAGAGCTTCACCGTGCAACAAGTCATCTTCCTGCATATCCCAGCAAACTGCACTTGCCACTGACTTGATATGGCCCCCGAGCTGCCCGGCGCTGTATCCAAAGTTGGGCCCCACTGCCAGCACCCCAGCATCTCAAATAGCACCACAATGCCAGCCCCAATCAGCATGGGGCTTTCGATAGCACCCACAATTTTGGGTAGAGGAGATAATATTGCAGGTCTGTGCTCCTGATTAGGGGCTCTCTGCATCACAGCAGCTAAAAGCAGGGCCCCAAATGGCCCGCAGAAATCCAGAGCAAACCTGGGCCCGAAAACAGGTGGCCACCTATGCCAGAGCACCTTTTTGGGGACCACCGGAGCCAGCACGACGAACCAGCCTGTGTCGGGAGCCCCGAAGTTCCCTCCTTTCAGTCACATCCCCAGGAACCTGAGCAGGAAGAGGTCCATATCAGACGGCTACAGCACTTCCAGCAAGGCCGCCTGCAGGGACGGGAGCATCCTGGCCTTTCCTCCTAGTGGCCCCACGTCCCTGGTCGAGCAAGGCCCAGATCAGCCTTGCCACCAAGACCCCCTCATCTCCTGCCCAGCGACTGATTAAGTACAAGACAGCTGCTAAGTTTTACAAACCATCTTCTGCCATATCACAACCGACTACAGCAAAACCTGGCTTGGCAATTGCCTAACCGGTACTTGGCACCGTGTCCCATGCTGGGCCCAACAGCCTGAGCATCCCGGCCCCCCAACTGGCAACACAGTGTCAGCCCCAATCAGCATGGGGCTTTCGACAGCACCCACACTTTTGGGGAGAGGAGATAATTTTGCACGTCTATGCTCCATATTAGGGGCTCTCTACATCACAGCAGCAAATAGCAGGGACCCATATGCCCCGCAGGAATCCTGGGCAAACCTGGGCCCGAAAACAGGAGGCCACCCACGCCTTGTCGGGACCACTGGAGCACCTTGTCGGGACCACTGGAGACAGCATGACGTACCAGTCTGTGTCGGGAGCCCCGAGTTTCCCTCGTTTCAGTC
>NW_026744874.1:0-2138 GCF_022355385.1 Mustela nigripes
TCCTGGCTCAGGCTATGTCAGAAAGGGCATTAGTGCCCAGGTCAGCCTATATATTTGGGGTAGAGCTGAATGGCGTGCAGGTTGATCCTCATGTGGGGTTTGTGTGTGCCCCAGAGGGCAATGGTTTTCTTCTGGAGGGCAGACAGAGTGATGCATTATTAGTTCTGGATTGCCAAACTGGAGGGCTTGTGGGCCAGTACTCTGAGGATGGAAGTCTGACAACCCAAGCTAGCCCTAGGTTTCTGGTTGAGGATATGGCAGGCACAATATACAGACCTGAATCGAGATCTCGTGCATCTGAAGTCAGGGCGAGGATCAGACGATCGCTCAGGTTGGACATTCTGTCCCTGATGGCCCCTTCTTGAAGGGTGGGTGGATCACGAGGCCTTGGGGGTTTTTCCACGATGGGAGTTGTGAGAAGCTCCCAACTGCAAAGATTCTCTGCAGGACAATTGAGACCTGTTGGTTGGCTCCAGGACAACGATTCTGAGCAGGGTTCTAAGGATGGATGGCTGCGTAGCCCACCTCGCAATCCAATTATCTCCAAGCAACAAGACAGGTAGATCTTTTGGATCTGGGGGATCAACCAAGGAGGATGAGTTGTGATGGACTCTCCCGTGGATGTGTCCTAATATGATTTTGTGTCTATGGAGACCTTGGAATGAAGCTGTGGCACTGGGGCCCTGAAGGGTTATCTAAAGAGAGGCTTTCACACAGCTCCATCATGCAAGATTCCCATGTGTAGATGAGATTTGTTGAGATGGGTGAGTCAAGAAACAGCCATATGCTTTTATTGAAATCCAGGCCTCTGAGGAGAGATGCCTGGAAACCAAAGCAATGGATTCGATAGGTGCCTAGGGTCCTGTTTATTCCTTTTTACTTCTGCGGACATCAGGCTAGGAGTCTGAGTGCCGGTAGGTGCTCAGGTGGGCCCAGATTGCCCCTGTTTGTCCTTGGAAGCCACAAATATGGGGATGGCCACAAGGATTATGGAAGTTTATCATATTAGTAGGGTTGTGGCCATTGGAATGGACACATACAATTCCCATGGAGAGCGCAAGCCAAAGTCGTCAGGTTTGGCTCCAGGGGCCTGAGCCTGTAGTGTGTGTAGGCCACGGCTGTTTGGACAGTTGTCTGAAAACACACACTCGGCTTATGTTTCATGTCATAGGTATGGCAGGACTGATCTACAGACCATGAGGAGAACTCTTCGGTATATGAAAAAAGGGCGAGTGTGAGGCTTTTGCTCAAGTCTTTGTCTGTGAATATCGTGTCACACATGGTTTTGAAATTTCCGGGTGACTTCATGGGAAATGGACGAGTCTTACTCTCTGGGGGTTTGGCCCCGTCGAAAGAGTTTGGGGTCATTCTGTGGGATGGAAGAAGTCCGTTGTTCTGTTGTTGTTGATTTGTTTTGTTTTTAAACCTCAAGTGTCCCACCAAATGAGGGATTCCAGAGTAGAGCCCAGGGGAGGGGCGACTGGACAACCAGAAATGTGGTTAATAATTGGGGCCTAGGGACATTTCAAGCACATTATGACATATAATGGTCCAGCCACTGTGAGGACGTACTAGAGGACAGGACTCATGCTGAGGGTCACAATGCGTGTTTATGCCCTCGTCGCACTCAAGAATGGGCGTGGCCTCAGGGTAAAAGCTGGTTTCTCCTACCCTGAATGTTGGACAACATGCCAACCACAAGGTTTCTTGCCAAGGGTAAGGAAGTGTTCTGATTTCTGCATCACAGTCACCCCTGGGCAGTGATTGGAGATAAGGTCTAGGTTCTTAAGCCTGAAAACTGAGGTAGGGAAGAGATGATGACCTAAGCCCATTGCGGGTCTGATGTTCTCAGTGTACGGTCAGCTGTCTGGGTGTTGGTCACGAGGTCCGGGCTCAGGTTGTCAGACAGTCCATTAGTGCACAGGTAGACTATATATTTTGTGTGCATTCGAGTGCCGTGTAGGTTCTTATATGAAGAACTCTTCAGGATATGAAAAATGAGTGAGTCTGACGTGCGTGCTCAGGCTTTTGTCTCTGGATTTTGTATCAGCGATGGCCGTGGATGTTGGGGAGGCCTCATGGGCCATGGACGAATCTTGCTCTCTGTGGATTTGGCCCGATCCCAATTGTTTTTCGTC
>NW_026744874.1:2238-2781 GCF_022355385.1 Mustela nigripes
CTATGGTTAAAAATTGGGGCCTAGGGGCATGACAAGTCCAATATGCTGTCTCTCCATCCAGCCACTGAGAGGCCTTACCTGAGGACTGGGCTCAGGCTGAGGGTCACAATGTGTGTTTGTGAACAATGTGGCCCGCAAGCATTGGCGGGGCCTCATGGGCCACACTGGTTTCAACGACACTGAACCTTGGACAACATGCCTCCCACAAGGTTTCTTGCCATGGGGAAAGAGTTTTTATTTCTACATCATTTTCAAACCCGGGCTGTGATTGGAGATAAGGTCTAGGTTCTGAAGCCTGAAAACCGAGGTTGAGAATAGATGACGACCTAAGGCCATGGCGCGTCCGATGTTATCAGTGTGTGGCCAGCTGTCTGGGTGGGGCCAGTAGGTCCAGGCTCAGGCTGTGTGAGAAAGGGCATTAGTGCCCAGGTCAACCTATATATTTGGGGTACAGCCGAATGGCGTGCCGGTTGATCCTCAGTTGGGGTTTCTGGGTAGCCCCAGACGGAAATGTTTTTCTTCTGGAGGGGCGGCAGAGTGCTG
>NW_026744875.1:0-2780 GCF_022355385.1 Mustela nigripes
AGGAGAAACATCTTAAAGCTAGAGTTAAATGTATACGCTCGTAATGGGTTTGTGAGCTGAGGTACCTGGGCCCTCGTCATTGGTGTCCACAGTGAGCCCCTGCTCCCAGCTTTGGCATTCGGTGGCTCCGGGAGGAGCTGGGCGTCTGGGCGAGCGACAGGGTACGCCTTATGCAGTGCTCCCTAATAGTCAGCCACGTGCCCCTATCACACAGAATTCAGAGAAGGGAGCTTCCTGGAGGGAGGTGGTGTTCAGGCTGTGGGCATGACGGTGACCACAACCAGCGGGCCCCGGTCATAGTGTTCCGTTTCATAACCACGCCAAACCTTTGCGAGTACGCCGAGAGAGCCACGATCACCTCCACTTCACAGAGAAACATGGTTTCGTCTGAGGCGATGAGATGACCGGGGGAAGTGGTAGCCTTCTCTCGAGGGAGACTTGATTAATCAGGGAAGGTCGTGCCTTTTTAGTTTTTTTTTTTTTTTCTTTACAGCATCTGAAAACTTTTGCTGTCAGAAATACTTTTGTATTTTTACAGGGAATTGCTTGTAACTTTTTCTCAGGATGTACGCAGTTCAGTGAGGTCTAATGCATGTATGGATTTGGATTTGTGTAACCAATCTGCACAGTCGGATAAGAGACAGGAAATCTGGAATGTTACCTCTTTATTTAATCTGTCTCAGCCTCTGTGATGAGCGTCGATAGAGCGCTTCTGCAGGCAGCAGGGCTCTGAATCCATGGGGAATCTGGGGGTTGTGTAGGGTCTGGTACTCAGTTTTATTTTATTTATTTTATTTTTTTAAAGATTTTATTTATTTTATTTGACAGATAGAGATCACAAGTAGGCAGAGAGGCAGGCAGAGAGAGGGACGAGGAAGCAGACTCCCTGCTGAGCAGAGAGCCCGATGCGGGGCTCGATCCCAGGACCCTGAGATCATGACCTGAGCCGAAGGCAGAGGCTTTAACGCACTGAACCACCCAGGCGCCCCTGGTACTCAGTTTTAGAGTTGAAAACTCACCTTTATTTTTAAGAAGTGTGATTGTGTATTTTTTCTTATTAATAAGTAATATATGTACATTTTAGGGAAAAATGATAAAATTTTAAGAAATCCCATAACCCCTCATGACCTTAGCTAATCATAGTTAAACATATTGAGTATATTCTTCATATATCTTAGGTGTCAGCTTGTTGGGTGACCTGCTCTTTAATTGTAATTAATATATTGTAGTCGTTTTCCATTTACATTTTTAAATGTCGATTTTAATGAGTCCGCGGTATCACACAGTTTCCTCTGGGTCGGTGTTGTTGCTGCCTCCCTCTTGTATTTGTTCTGCTGTGATAAATATTCTTTTTTTTTTTTTAAGATTATTTATTTATTTATTTATTTGACAGAGAGAGAGATCACAAGTAGGCAGAGAGGCAGGCAGAGAGAGAGGAGAAAGCAGGCTCCCTGCTGAGCAGAGAGCCCTATGCGGGACTCGATCCCAGGAACCGAGATCATGACCTGAGCCGAAGGCAGCGGCTCAACCCACTGAGCCACCCAGGCGCCCCATGTGATAAATATTCTTGAAACCTAAGTCTGTGTGCACATCTGTAGCACAATCCTTAGCAGAAAATGACTGAAGCAGAATTGAATCAAGGACCCACTGTAAGGTTTTTGGTGTCTGTGGTGAAATAGGTCTCCATAAACATATCTACAATGCTCCTGCTGGCTGTGCACCGAAATCCTTAGAATGTCATGCGCGGAGGACCTGCTCCAGTGTGTGATTCCTGCCCGCTGGGGCTCTTAGAGGACTGTTGCCTTTGGTAAAGCTTGCTGAGATGTAATACACACACACAGCACGTGAGTCCTAGCATGCGGCACGCTGTGTGTAACTACTACCCAGATGAGGATCAGGAACGTTCTGAGCATGACCAGAGGTTCCCTCCTGCTCCTTCCCAGTCAGTCACTCCCTACCCCCTGCTTCTCTTCCATCACCAGCGATCAAGTTTGCCTGTTACCTTGCTCTGGTGGTTCGGTTCCTCAGGACATCTGTGGATTCCTTCTTGTTGTTGCGTATGTGGCATCTTAAATTTTGTTATCGTCTGTTGTCTTCCATCACGTAGGTACTGTAGTCGGTTATCCGTTCTCCTGTTAATGGTCTTTTACATGGCATCCAGTTTGGGGCTTCTGAGGATAAGCTGCTTCAGACATTCTTGTGGTTTTGATGGACAGATACATTTCCCTTGAGCATGTAAACCTAGGAAAAGGTTTGCCAGGTCCTAGATTAGATGCGGGTCTCCCCTGTCGACCTGGTGGATTGGGTGATGTTTTGCTGAGGCCTGTCTTGTGCATGGCCAGATGTTGGCCACCTCCATTCGGCCTCTCCCCACCAAATGCCCAGTGGCGCCCTTTCCTCCAATTACATCAACCAAACGTTTCTCCAGGTATTGCCATATGTCCCCTGGGGAGCCAAATCACCTGCAGCTGAGAACAACTGCTTAATTTTTTTTAATTTATTTAAAATTTATTTTTTGAAAAGATTTTATTTATTTATTTGAGAGGGATGGGAGAAGCAGAGGGAGAGGGAGAAGCCAACTCCCTGTTGAGTAGGGATCCCGGTGCAGGGCTGTATCCCAGGACCTTAGGATCATGACCTGAGCCGAAGGCAGATGCTTCACCGACTGAACCCCCTGGTGCTCTGAGAACCCCTGCCTTCAGTACATGCTGCCACACTGTGTTCCAGTTCATCCAGCTGCCAGCGATGTGCGGGACATGCCATGTGTTAATTCAGCAACA
>NW_026744876.1:0-2780 GCF_022355385.1 Mustela nigripes
TCCATTTTATAAAAAATCGTACATGTAGTTATAGAGAACATAGATTGACTTGTGTCTACCCCTCATATCCCTGTGCAACTTGTTTTTTTTTATTTAAAAATTTTTTAGCTTATTTTTGCTAATTTCTGTAAAATATTATCTTGCATGATTGGTTGCCATTTATGTTGTTTCTAATATTTGCTGTTACATACAATGCTGCAAACAACATTCTAATGCGTTCCTCCTTGTATCACATGTAACGGATATCTTAGGTCAATTTTAGCAAACTTAGCAATTTTAGGCCAACGCTCTCCAATGTGACCATTATCACTTTACATTCCCACACTGTAAGAAGAACTGTTTCTTTGCAATTTTGCCCATATTTGATATTGGCAAGCTTTTAACGTTTTGCCAGTCTGCTAGCTCACTAATACTTTAATTTGTATCTCTCTTACTTTTTAAAAAGATTTTATTTATTTATTTTTAAAATTTTATTTATTTATTGGCAGAGATCACAAGTAGGCCAAGAGGCAGGCAGAGAGAGAGGAAGGGAACCAGGCTCCCCGCTGAGCAGAGAGCCCGATGTGGGGCTCAATTCCAGGACCCTGGGAACATGAGCTGAGCCAAAGGCAGACGTTTTAAACCAATGTGCCACCAAGGCGCCACAGTATTTCTCTTATTTTTACAAGGTTGAGCACCTTATCATATTTTTATTGATCATTTTGGTTTCTCCTAGGAATTTTCTACTTAGTTTTTATCTAACCTTATATTATTTTTAAACATACGTTAATTTGTTTAAATGAATGCTCAAAACTTTTGATCCTCGCCTTTTATTTTATATACATAAATATATATTATATACTATTCTATTTTATAATTAGAAATATAAATATTTTAGGGGCACCTGAGTGGCTCAGTGGGTTAAGCCTCTGCCTTTGGCCCAGGTCATGATCTCAGGTTCCTGGGATCCAGCCCCACATTGGGCTCTCTGCTCAGCAGGGAGCCTGCTTCCCCCTCTCTCTCTCTGCTTGCCAGTCTGCCTGATTGCGAACTCTCTCTCTCTCTGTGTCAAATAAATAAATAAAATCTTTTAAAAAATTTTTAGAAAAGAAATGTGTTTTATATTTAAATTTTATTTTATATTTTACTTAGTTATAAAATAGAATATTACATAGTTAATTTCTCTAAGTTTGCCCTTATTGTATAAATTTTTTAAAATTTTTTGTTTTTGTTTTTGTTCTTTTTCATTAACATGTAACATATTATTTGTTTCAGGGGAACAGGTCTGTGAATCATTAGACTTATATGATTCACATCACTTACCACAGCACATACCCTACCCAGTATCCATAACCCAGCCACCCTATCTCTCCCCTCCCACCTCCCCAGAAACCCCTCAGTTAATGGACGAAAGACCTCAGTGTGAGACAGGAATCCATCAAAATCCTTGAAGAGAAAACAGGCAGCAAACTCTTCAACCCCAGCCATAGAAACTCTTTCCTAGAAACATCCTCATTTTATAATTTTTTATTGTTTTCTGGTGCAGAATTTGAATTTATATTCAGTTAGACTTTATGTCTGCTTATTTTTTGGCCTTAAGAAAACCTTTCTGAGGCACCGGAGGGGCTCATTCAGTTAAGCAACTGACTCTTGCTTTGGTCTCAGAGTCAAGAGATCCAGCCCCACGTTGGGCTCAACTCTCAGGGGACTCTCTCCCTCTCCCCACCCACCCTTCTTTTTCTCTCTCTCAAAAAAATAAATAAAGAATTTTTTTTAAAACAAGAAAGCCTTTCCTGCTCCTGAAGTTATTAAGACATTCTCTCCTTCTTAGTAATTTTAGTCTTTCTTAGTAATTTTGAAATTAAATGCTTTACAGTTATATATTTAATCTGTTTGAAACTTACTTTTGTGTATAAGGTGAGGGAGGGATATAATTTGCATTGTTCATCTCAATCCAAATATTCCAATACTATTTTTGGACTATCCATCTTCTCACCACTTTTTAAAAAAAAACATTTATTTATTTTTGAGAGAGAAAACGTGCACCTGCATGCATTTGAGTGGGACAAGGAGCAGAAAGAGAGAAACCCAGGCAGAATCCTTGCTGAGCACAGAGCCTGAGGTGGGGCTTTCCACACAGACCCATGAGGTCATGACCTGAGGAGAAACCAAGAGTTGGTCCCTTAACCAGCTGAACGACCCAGGTGCCCCTCACCATTTAAATATCTGTCATACAGCAAATTCCCAAAAGATACAAGAGTCTGTGCTTGAAATTTTTTCTGCTCCCATTAATCTATTTTTTTACACACCAACTGTTTTAATTACTGTTGCTTTATAATATCTTGCTATCTTTTAGGGTAAATCTCCCCTTTTTGTTATTCTTTCTCAATATTCTTTTATTCACCCTCTCATATACATTTGCAAACAGTTTCATGTTCTAAGAAAATCTTATTAGCTTGGTTGTGTTTTATTAACTCAATAGATTCATTAGGGATTCACGAGTGTCTTTATAATATTGAAGCCTCTTTTTTTTTAAAAAAAGATTTTTATTTATTAGTTTGAGAGAGAGAGAGCATGAGCTGGGGGTTGGGGGTAAGAGGGAGAGGGAGAGGCACACTGAGCCAGGTGCCTATTCCCGGGCTAGATCTTAGGGCACTGGGATCATGACCTGAGCCAAAGGCAGATGCTTAATATACTGAGCCACCCCAGGGCCCCAGTATTGATGCTTCTTGCCTATTAACCTGGTATAGCTTTCTCTTTAGTCAGATTTCCTTTTTATGGCTTTCAGGAAAGCTCTGTAG
>NW_026744877.1:0-2676 GCF_022355385.1 Mustela nigripes
TGCACTGTGAGTGATTTCTCACCAGCTCCCGGAGCACCGAGCTTGCTTTTTCTGCCATTGGGTAAATGTAAACTTGGAGTCCGCTGCTCTGAGCGATTTCCCAGGTTGCTGCTAGGTGGTCAGTTTTAGCTGATTGAGGAGACAGCAGTAGTTGGTACTGGGGAGGTACTTGGGAGGGAGAATGAGGCAGGCAGAGAAGAAGAGGGGGATTCGGGTATGAACGGTAGGACAGGGCAAGAGAGAGGAGGGGGTTAGAGAATGGGAGAAGAAGGGCACGAATGGGAGAGCCTGAGGAACATGGTGGAAACATGCACTTGTACCCACACTGACCTAAAATAGCTCCATCCCCTTGCCTGGGCCCTGTGGCCAGGGCCAGTCTGCGTCGGTGGCTTCTACAACCTCCCCGCTCCTCACCCCTCACACCTGGGGCATGCTGCACAGACAGTTTGTCCTGAAAATTGATGGTGTGCAGGTGCAGGTGCCTGAGCGCTGTAAGGCATGGGGGGCGGTGGGGGTGGCAGGTTTTAACTTTGGGGATTACACTTCTCTAATTGTCTCTACTAGCCCTCTCTGGACTAGAGAGATTTTGGAGAGAATTGCCACAGAATTTAACCAGTTACAGTTTCATGCTGTTCAGAGCAAAGGCATGCCTCTTTTGGACAATGTAAGACCAGTAAGTGTTGGTTTCGATTTTCAATTTGCTGTTTGCGAATTTCCTGCATGATTTTGGTTTGACCTAGCATTGCCCCCTGATAATTGCTACTCTACAGGATTTTGAAGCTAGCTTTGAATTTTTTTTTTTTCAGTGTCTCCTGCTTGGGACCCTGCTTCCATTATGTCACACTAGATAGATTTTGTTTAAAGACACAAGAGTAGTCTCCAAACTATGCAAGTAAAATTAATTCTGAATTTCATGTAACTTGACACATCATATGATGTAGTCAGAGTTCATTTATCCAAAGCCCTTGACTGGGTTTAAATGCACGTTTGTCAGATTTACTCTGTAGCTTAAGAGGCAAATAACTTTTTGTCGTTCAGTAATTGTCTAAACTTCACTTTGATGAAGCCAACTTATTTTCAAAGAAATCATAGGGAGGGGACGCCTCAATGGCTCAGTCAGTTAAGCCACTGCCTCTGGCTTAGGTCATGATCCCAGGATCCTGGGATCGAGTCCCACCTTGGGCTCCTTGTTTGTCAGGAAGCCTGCTTCTCTTTCTGCCTATGGCTCCTTGTGTGGTTGTGCTCTCTCTCGACAAATAAATAAATAAAAACCTTTAAAAAAGAAAGAAAGAAAGAAAGAAAGAAAGAAAGCAAGCAATCATGGGGAGAAGAGATTCATTGTTATTCTCTAGGAAATGTTGGGATTTTTTTTTTTTTTTTAAGATTTTATTTATTTATTTGACAGAGAGAGAGATCACAAGTCGGTGGAGAGTCAGGCAGAGAGAGAGAGAGAGAAGCAGGCTCCCGCTGAGCAAAGAGCCCGATGCGGGGCTCGATCCCAGGACCTGAGATCATGACCTGAGCCGAAGGCAGCGGCTTAATCCACTGAGCCACCCAGGTGCCCCGAAATGTTGGGATTTTAATCTTACATATATTCTGGTAGAATTAGAGGCTCGCTTTATATATATAACACATATGTATATAAATTATACACATATATTTGAGCTTTTAGAAACTGTTGTGCCTCAACCTTCTTTCCTGGTCTCTCTGTTCTTGCAGCGTATAGGCCACATTACAGCCATGCTGCAGCAGTCCCTGGGAGGCCTGCTGCTAGAAGGGCTTCAGACTTCCAATGTGGACATCATATGGCACTGCCTCCAGACTTACGCTACAATTGACAAGACACGGGATGCAGAGGCGTTAGTCAGTCAAGTAGTGGTGAAACCATACATGGATGAGGTTTGTGCCCCCATGCACCTCATTCCGCAAACAGAGCATCTAATCTGGCTTCGTTTCTTGACTGGGTGCGAGAGAGCTCAGGGCTCTTCCTTGAAGATGCTCCTAGTTCCTGCTCCACTGGTTGTAAGAAAAGGTTGGTCCCGCTTGGTGCCCATCAGCATGGCAGGAATCAGGCATGTGCTCTGGTCTCTTCCAGTGATGCCATAGCTCAGGGATCATCTTAATTTAGTAGGGGTGAGGGACTTGCCTAGGAAGAAGGTACGGATCAGAACATTTTCAGGTCAATTTCCATTTCCCTAAGTTATACGTTAATGACGTTGCCGGAAAGCGTGACCCCACCAAGGCGCCCGTGCCCACTGGAGGAGCTGGAAGACAGCTCTGTGCGCAGGGAAAGTCCGTGAGGGGAGGCGTCTTCGCAGAATTGATGTGACCTAAGTCTTGAAGACCATGGAGGAGTTTGCCAGGCTAGGAAGGTGGGAGGGAGGGAATATTCAAAGATAAAGGGCTTTTAAGGGCGAGTTAGCTGGGTAGTACCTTAAGTCCGGAACTTGGTTACCCAGTGTTCTTGACCTATGAGGATACAGTTAAATACAGGGAGTCAGTGTATCTTGCCTCTGAGCAGCCGGAGTATGGGCTGCACCGTGTGAGGCCGCCAGCAATCAGCAGCTTCCCATTTAGAGAGCGCCGGTTTCATCTAGTTCACGCTGCACCGTGTGAGGCCGCCAGCAATCAGCAGCTTCCCATTTAGAGAGCGCCGGTTTCATCTAGTTCACGCTG
>NW_026744877.1:2686-2780 GCF_022355385.1 Mustela nigripes
ACAGAAGTCATGAAGCCAGTCTCAGCGTTTGAGGGCTTTCTTCCAGGCACCTGCCAGTGCGAGTGTTCTTTCTGTCCGGTAAGTATAAAGCTAC
>NW_026744878.1:0-2779 GCF_022355385.1 Mustela nigripes
GTTGAGGGGGTTTGGGAGAAGGGGGTGGGATTATGGACATTGGGGAGGGTATGTGCTTTGGTGAGTGCTGTGAAGTGTGTAAACCTGGTGATTCACAGACCTGTACCCCTGGGGATAAAAATATATGTTTATAAAAAATAAAAAATTAAATTAAAAAAAATTTTTATTTACAGCTAAAACTATTTGTCTAACTCCTAAATATAACACATATACAGATTCAAGGGGAAGGGGACAGTGTGTGATTACATTTTATTCAGCAAGTTTAAGAATAACATATATAAAAGAATTATAACTGGAGGGTTAATATTGAGGTTTATAACTTTTTTCACTTATACTTTATTTTAGAATAATTTTACTCTCCAATAAATAACAAAATACTGTCAGGGGTTAAATAAAAAAAAAATAAAAACATCCTTTATAACCATTTTATGTGTCTAGAAGAAGAGTGTAAGAAAAATGCTACTTCTCCAGAGGCATTTGGCAAACTTCTTTTCCAATCTCACTTAGCAAAAAAATTATTCCCTGCCATCTCTGAACTGGTATATGTTCCAAGAGATGGTTTGTGTTTAATAACTAGGAGAAAGTTCCTATGAGAGTCAGTGTCAGGTAGAGATGGGTTTGCCATCACACAAATCAGTTCCACACCTTAAGTCAGTGGTTGTCAATATCCCATTAGTATTTGGGCTACAAATGGAAAGAATGTATACCAGACCATCTATCACAAAATCATCATTCATTCTTAAAAAATGAATAAACTGAGTATCAAAGAAATTCAATGGCTTTGCCAAGCTGATATATTTTGTCTTATAAATCTGAAGTGAACTAAGTTATGTAAAATAACTTGGCATAAGCACAGATCATGTATCTCCCTCATCACTGTACCACTGCTAATCAAGTCTAGGGAAAGCAGTACATACATAGAAGTTTTGACTCACTTTTTCCTGAATCCTGCACAAGGTAGGATATTTCTTAAAGAGGTATACTAATGTCTCTTAAGACCTTAAAAATTTTAATTTTAAAACAAGTTATTAGAAAAAAATTAAAATTAGTAACATATTGGCATGCACATAAGGCTTAAATCTATCAGTGAGAGACATGTCAAGGGCAACACAAAACTCAAGACAGTATGTCTTGGGCCTTCTATGTTACTTGTCAATGTTCATTTCTTCTCCTATCTTTTTCTGCTGTCAATGGTATTTTTGCTCCATCCTGTGTACTTGAATCTTTCCTCAACTTACCAATGACTTCAATATTATCTTTTACTTCTCCTCTTGTATGTTTGGGCTCAAATATAAACAAGTCCAAAGAAAATTTTACTTAGTATCAGTTATTCCATAATTGCCTTTATAAGTCTATAAATTAATTTCTAATTTGTACCAGCTGGCTGCTTATAAAAGTACCAACTTTCACTTAAGTCTGAATAGATGTAGAAATTTAAGTGTTGTTGTTT
Organism: Mustela nigripes; assembly: GCF_022355385.1. NCBI lineage: Eukaryota > Metazoa > Chordata > Mammalia > Carnivora > Mustelidae > Mustela > Mustela nigripes. The sequence goes on from NW_026744878.1 coordinate 1,451, forward strand.
TTTTTAAGATTTTACTTATTTATTTGACAGAGATCACAAGTAGGCAGAGAGGCAGGCAGAGAGAGAGGGGGAAGCAGGCTACCAGCTGAGCAGAGAGCCCAATGTGTGGCTCGATCCCAGGACCGTGGGATCATAACCCAAGTCAAAGGCAGAGGCTTAACCCACTGAGCCACCCAGGTGCCCCTTAAGTGTTTTTAAAAATAAATTTAAGTTACATTTAAGTTGTTTTTACCTCATTGGAATTCCATATTCCTACCAAAAAATTAGAAGTAGCTGGAGGAAGATGGCAGTGTAGGAGGAGCCTGAGTTCAATTCATTCCACAGACACACCAAGATAATAGCTACTTATGTATAACTAACTCTGAAAATGACCTGAAGACTGGAAGAATAGACCATCTATAGTTAATTGTAGAGGAAGCCACATTATGAAGGGTATGAGGGGCAGAGAGACATGGGAACCAAATTCCTGGCAAGACTAATATGCACTGTAGGCACCCTGCTATTGTTGCTGATCTAAGTTTGCCTTCAACCCATTCATCTCCTATGATGATTCCCACAAGTGGGAGGGATATCACAAGCACGAAGAAGCAAGAAGATCAGAGCACCCACTAGGCACTCTAGGCACTGAAGACTGGTACTAAAATGAATCCCCACAACATCTGGCCTTGAAAACCTGTGGGATTTGACTTTGGGAGCTTTTAAAATCATCAGGGCTTAACTTTAGGTATTAAAAATCAGCAGGTCAAACTCCAGAAGAGCTGTATGGAGATAGGAAATTGAGTGCAGCCCTTGAAGAGTTAGTATAATAAATAAATTGTCCTGAGACACAGCACTGAAGTCGTTGTTTAAAAAGCACCTGTCAGGGAAGCACATGGAGTATACTTGGAGATTTTTTTTTTACTAACCTCAAAACATATGATAGGCAGGGATCTTCAGAAGCATTCTCCAAGAACAAGAGTGCTGGCAGGTGTCATTTCTCTTCCCTTCCCCCAGTCTGGGTAGCCAGACACTTACAGGATCGAGCAACTAACACTCTTCACTTAACTAGTTAGCACTACTTGCCCCGCCCTCATACTCTCCTGCCAACTGGCTCCATCCAAGCCGGCAGACTCAGTAGAACATGTTCCATGTTCCTGGATTGGAAGAATAAATATTGTGAAAATGTCTATGCTACCTAAAGCAATCTACATATTTAATGCAATTCCTATCAAAGTACCATCCATCTTTTTCAAAGAAATGGAACAAATAATTCTAAAATTTATATGGAACCAGAAAAGACCTCGAATAGCCAAAGGGATATTGAAAAAGAAAGCCAACATTGGTGGCATC
>NW_026744879.1:0-2779 GCF_022355385.1 Mustela nigripes
GGGAGTTTACAATTTAGCTGCAAGGAAATCAGGTTATTTTTGTGATATATAACATTTCCATAATTACAGTATCAAGCGATGATCTCTCAAAACATTAAAACTTTAGGAAGTGCGTAGAATCTCTAGAATAATTATAGTATTTTCCCAAATGTAATCCAAGGTTTATCATTGGTTCAGTAGTATTTCATGAGCAACTTCATATATCAAGGAAAAGCCTGAGTTAAAGAGATTGACAATTTAAATCTTGTCAACATTTGCTAAGATCTTAGAAAGTTTTGAAGCACATGCCTAATTATAATTAGGGATGTTAAACATCTGATAAAACAAAACATAGAAACTGGTTTTTCTGGGCAGGCAAAGAGAAAATCACTTACATTCTCGTAACAGGAGATCAATTAATCTAAGAAAACTTTGTCCTTTGAACAGAGAATTTTAGTCTTGTACTAATGTAATCTACCTTTAAAACCCATTCATTTAGTCTATCTTATTTTGTTCTGACCATAGCTAAAATTCCTTTTCTGAAGATTTCCCTTTATAAATCTTCTATAACTTTCCTTTGCATTCAGGTTTTGTCCCAAGCCATTTTCTTTTGAACAATCATCTCATTTAGGATAAAATTACCTTTAACAAAATGTATTCCCATTTCTTAATTTTTTTTATTTATCATCTATTTTTCTATAGAGTTTCCCTTATTTCCATCAGTCTTAGTTACACTAAGCAGAATTTGATACTCTTAGAAACCCCTTAATCTCTAGTGAAGACTAAGTATTAACCAATTGTGAACTGTTACAACAGAATTCTTCAGGTGGCAAATTTATGAATCAGTTAAGTGGCAAACAAGTTTACCAATAGATTTAAATATTCTTAGTTTCTTTGCAGTAAGAAGTCAAAAGCACAAACCTATATCCAGTAATTAATGACCTAGCATTTTATCCTGCTTGGTTAAGACCTAGATGTCCATAATTCAATTCCATTTGTCATCCAAGCAAAACTTTAAAGCTTTCAGATTATCAAAGACTTTGAAAACTACTTAAGCAATTACCCATTAGAACTTTGAGACAGACAATTAACCATCAGTTTAGTTATTTCTTTGCTAACAAATTTTAATAAATAACGAGTTTATTTGACCTTCAGTAAACTTCGAAGTTTTACATTTACTGCTGATAACTTAAAAGACAGGTTTTATCTTAATTAAACCAATAAACTTAACTTAGTTCCAACACTGATTTACGTTCCATCTGGACCCACTCCACTTTGAATGTTTACCTGAGACATGGTTGGGAAGATCTGGAGTGAGGGGGTGTTAGGTCCAGGGGGTGCTCTTCTTGCTCCTTGACAGTGAAGAGAGAAGGAGCTGTGGTGCATGATCTAGAGGCCAGTCATGCAGGCTGCACACACGTTGGTACAGAAATAGGAGAAGAGGGAAACAGAAGAAACAAAGTGCTGCCAGGAGGCAGAGAAAGGATTCCCAGTTTTGGAGCTCCTAAGGCCCAACAGAGGAGCAGACATCATGCTTTCCCATTAGCCAGGGGAGAGGGGTTAGGCAGTCTAAGTCGGGCCAGAGAACACAGGGAAACCTCCCTGAAACAAAGAGTTTCGGCAGCTGCTTGGGAATATTCCCTATAGTCTCTGTCTCGAGTCAGACCAACCCCATTTGGCTCCAGTTATAGCCATTAACACGGGAAGTGAGTGAGGGAGAAGCCCCCACATCTATTAGGAGAAACAGAGAGAAATAAAGCCAGAGTCCCCTTTGCTAGGGATGGCCCAGCAACCTGGGTTTACTAGAAGAAGGCTTATTTACTTAATTATTATCCAATATGTCAGGAGGAAATTTACTAGCTGACTCACTGAATCTAGTTTTTAGCTCTTAATACCTATCTTTTATATTCCCTCCCAGTATGTACGATGTTGCAGACAAGGGGAGGGGGATCTTTCAGGTGCTGTCCTGCTCGCGTCCCTCACGGGAACTTAGGAGCGTCTTAGCTAAGGTCTATCCGTATAAACCCCGGACCAGGCTACTCCATGGAGTAGATGACCGTTATGCCGTATGACGCTCCGCGAGACTCAGGGTGCAGCCAACTCAGACTCCGTAGCCGAAGGCGGTGGAGCCACACAAACACATTCACACAATCAGGCATTCCTCAGATTCAAACAGGTTAGACACCCTCCCTTCAAACAAAATGTAACCTTTATGACCAGTGTAAGGAACATATAACCACATTTAAAGACATTAATAGGGCAATTTAGACATTAGACATAGGAGATAAAAACAGATAACTGATTCGGACGGTCAGGAGACTCCTTCCTGACTCACAGACGGTCAGGAGGAGCGCAGAGGCTCCTTCCTGACTCACAGATGGTCAGGAGGAGCACAGAGGTTTCCTCCTAACTCACAGACGGCCCAAGATAATGGACCTTCCTAGACCCCCGAGGCGTCCCCCGGGGTGGCAGGGGAGAAGTCCGAGTTCATCAACTCCTTCTCCAGCTGCCCACAAACACAGATCAACTACGTAGTTGCTGAAAGGTCGTGGCGCAAGAATATAAAAACAGACAGAGAGACAGAGACACAGATGCTGGCCAGCTTACCTCCCAGTGGGGATTGGCCGGGGTCTTGGGTGGGATTCCAAGAGATCTCGGTGGGACCTCCAAATGAAAGACCCTCGATCCGCACCCAAGAAGCAGACACCAAGCCTCCACTGGATGCAAGTTGCAAGAGGTTTATTGGTTACACGGGCGCCTGTGGACGCATCAGCCTTTGTGGGCTGAGCGCGCCGGGCTA
>NW_026744880.1:0-2779 GCF_022355385.1 Mustela nigripes
ACCAGGTTGTGGGGGTTTCAGAACAAATCTCGTCTCTACATGGGAAAGTTGCTCTTTGGAGCTGCATCAAAACCTCAGGTTAGGAGAATTCTTCAGGGCAACAGAGCCACTGCCCCATTCCAAGGGCTCCATGGACACAAATCCACATCATGACTGATCCTCAGGAGAGTCCATTTCAATTCAGCCCCCTCAGTTGTTCCCCCAGTGAAGGCAGATCGAATCCTCCTTTTCACTAGGACACAACTGGAATGCAAGTTGGACTGCCCAGGCATCCATCATGAGAACTGTGCTTTGGAGCATTTCTTATGGGACGTCCTTGATCCATCCAAAAGGTCGTGACTGTCCCGCTGACGGAATCCTAGTGGTTTGGAGTATCACACACTCACAAAGTGGGAAAACTTCCATAGTTTCCTGATGCCCCCCCCACCTTCATGAAGGGGACATCATGTACAGAAACTCCAACCTAAACCAACATCTGATCCTCGCCCTGACTTCAGATGCACGAGATCTCAATTCAGGTCTGTAGAGTGTGCCTGCCATGTCACCGCTGCGAATTCAAAGCTGAACTTGTGTTCTCAGACTTCTGTCCTAAAACACCTGGCCCACAAGCCGTGAAGTTGGCAATTCTGGAGCCAGAATGCAGCACTCTGCCTGCCCTCCAGAAGAAAAACGTTGCCCTATGGGGCTAACCAGAAACCCCAAATGAGGACCAACCTACACATCACTCGACTGTACTCCAATTATACAGTCTAGCCTGGGGACTAATGCCCTGCCTGACACAGCCTGAGCCCGGACCTCATGACGGACACACAGACATCTGGCCGCACACTAAGTGCATCGGCCCCGCCATGGCCGTAGGTCGTCATCTCTTCCCAACCTCGGTTTTCAGGCTTCAGAATCTAGACCTTATCTCTACTCACTGCCATGTCGTGTACGTGATGCAGAAATCAGAACTCCTCCTTCCCCATGACCAGAAACCCTGTGGTTGGCATGTTGTCCAACGTGCAGTGTAGGAGAAACCAGCATGGCCCATGAGGCCTCAGACATGCTTGAGGGCTGCGATGGGCACAAACACACATTAGGACCCTAAGCATGAAACCTGGCCTCAAGTAAAGCCTCTCCAGGGCTGGACCAAGAGCCCGCATATGGAGATTGCCATGCCCCTACTTCCCAAACCTTAACCAGTGCTCGAGAAGTCTAGTCACCCCTACTCAGATCTCTTCTCTAGAATCCCTCCTTGGTGGGACACATGAGGTTAAAAGAAAAATAGAGAAAGGACTCCTACCGTCCAAAGAATGACCCCAAACACTTGGAATTTGGCCAAATTGACAGAGAGAAATACTTGTCCATGGCCGATGAGGCCATCCTGACATTCCACGGCCACCATTGACACAAAATCTGGAGACAAAAGCCTGAAAAAGCGCCACACACTCGCCCTTTGTTCAGAGCCTGAAAAATTCTCACGGTCTGTAGATCGGGCCTGCCATACCTATGTCCCCAAACCTAAGCCAAGTTTGTGTTTTCAGACTTCTGTCTCCATTGTCCTGGCCCACACACCCTCAGGCTGGGCCCCATGGAGCCACACCTCAGGACTGTGCCTGCACTCTCCAAGGGAATTCAGCTCATTCCTTTGGCACAACCCGACAGATTAGGAGAAACATCCGAAGTCCCCAAGGCCACCCCAATATTGTAGGATGTCCGGGACATACAGGGACCATCTGCCACAAGCTGAGCCACTACCTCCAATCAGACCTGTAGATAGATATCCATAGAAAAGAAGATTGAACAGGACAGGCACCTAGGCCCTAATCGGATCCATTGCTTTTGTTTTCAGGTATCTCTCCTCAGAGGCCTGGATTCCAATACCAGCACATGGGGGTTTCTGGAGCTACAATACAGAACAAATTGCATGCCACAAGGGAATCATGCTATATGGAACTGTATCAAAACCTCCAGTTAGGAGAAAATTTCACGTCACTGGAGCCACCGCCCCATTCCAATGTCTTAATGGACACAATCCCACATTATGACCCATCCTCAGGAGAGTCCATTTCAACTCAAACCTGGCGGTTGCTCACTCAGTGCCAGCAGATCAAACCTGCTTTGTAACTAGGAGACAATTAGAATGCGAGATTGGTGCCCAGGTATCCGTTGTTAGAACTCTGCTCTGGAGAAATTCCTAATGGGGTGTTCTTGACCCATTCAACAGGTCTCAACTGTCCTACAGATGGAATCCTTGTGGTTGCAGCATCACACACTGGCACCATGGGAAAACCTCCATGGCCTCGTGATGCCTCCACCTTCACGTAGAGGACATCGTGGACAGAAACTCCCACATGAGCCAACGTCTGATTGAACCAGACAGAACCCTAGGCCATAATCGGATCCATTGCTTTGGTTTACAGGCATGTCTCCTCAAAAGCCTGGATTCCAATACTAGCATAGGGGTTTTCCTGAGGCACCCATCAGAACAAATCTCGTCTCCACAAGGAAACTGGTGTATGGGAGCTATGTCAAAAGCTTAGGAGAATACTTCAGGGTCCCGGTGCCACCGCCTCATTCCAAGGCCCTCATGGACACAAACACATATTAGGACCCATCCTCAGGAAAGTCCATTTCAATTCAGCCACCCAGGTTGCTCCCGCAGAGCCATCAGATCTAAACTGCCTTGTTGCTAGGGGACAATTGGAATGCGAGGTGCTCGTCCCAGGCATCCATCCTCGAACGGTGCCCTGGAGTCATTCCATATGGGATGTCCTGGACCTGTCCAACAGGTCTC
>NW_026744881.1:0-2779 GCF_022355385.1 Mustela nigripes
TTTTGCTGAGTGATATTTTTCACCATGCACAGACTGGTCAAATAACCCTCTTACAGCTTTTAAAGGTATGTGATCTGATTTTGATGGATCTACGGTATCTTCTGGTAGATAGCAGGCAATCCAAAACGTACATGATATTTTATTTAAAGGCTATATTTGGGTGTGCCCTTTGTGAAGAATTAAATAGTTAATTACAGACACAAATACAGTTAAAATTCAACTGCACGCGATCCCAGTCATTCAGATGGCGGCCCTCCTTTGTAGTATCTTTACTTACCTAAGCTCTCACACGCACAAGTCATGACAACAGTACATCTCCTCTCCACAACACTTGTCACAGGCTTTCAAGTATAAAACACACATATTTTGGGATGGAAGACATACAATATAAATACACAGTGTCAGAGAAGGAAGGTAAATTGTGATTTGGGAGACAAATGGGTATCCTGTACAGATATGTAGCAGAGCTTCGTACACTGTCAGTTGTTTAAAATTCTCATTTTTTTAGGAACCCTTCCATTTTCCCCAACTTTAAGTTGGGCATATGTTTAACAAACAGGTTTTTGCTTAAATATTAGATACCTGAACTGGAACCTGAAATTAAGGGATATATCTTCCTTTATTTGGTTGGATAGAATTTCCTGACATTCTCAACCCAAACTAAATGCAGGTGCGCCTGTCTAACTTAGTACGTAAGTCATTCAGGTTGGCTTCATTTCCAAACACAAGTCTTCTAAATCCTCTCATGTTTCATTCATTGTCAACAAATACTCAGCTTTGAGGAGAGGAGAAGAAAGAAGGAAAGCAAGAGTATAGAAAAGTTCAGATTTCCCATTTGGACTTTATCATGTATAAAGTAACCAAGCCATTTTTTTGTATTCCCACAAGCGTTTCTTAAGAGTTGCTACCACTGAATGTATTTCGCTACCATATAAAAGCAGAGATCTTATATTTTATTTATTTATAAGAACGGTCTTTCAGGCCAGAGTTACGCTTTCATTGATTAATGTTAATAACATATTTTAAGTGCTTGTTATGTGCTGATAAACTTTTCAGTGCCACAAAGAATCTTCAGCTCTTAAAACTAGAATGACTATAATTAATTGCATTCCTTGAAAAAGATTTCAGTTAGTGAGTCTGTTGTTGGTAACAGTTCAGCCAGAGGAATTACAAATCTTTACCTTCCAATTCTAGAACACATGCGATTTCATGAAATGCAGACAGCGTCTGCCGTCTGCTTGGTGCCTAGCAGAGAGTCCGCTTCAAGATTCTTTCCTTATACTGCCCCTCCTCTCACTCGCCCTCTCTCTCTCTCTCAAATAAATAAATTTTTAAAAATTTATCAATATACACAGATAAAAAAAGACAGTCTGCCTTTCATATCCAGTAATTGTCATCTAATACAATTTCTCTAGTTACTTTAATCTCTAGTCACAGCTACCCATTGTGTTACTTAACAAGCATCTTCAAGTACAGAATGCCCCAGGGACATTTGGGTGACACATTTTTGAAGCATCTGACTCTCGATTTCAGCTCAGGTCATAATCTCAGGGTCATGAGTTCAAGCTCAGGTTGGGGATCTCCATTCAGCAGGGTGTCTGCTTGAGATTCTCTCCCACTCCCTCCCCCTCTGCCTTTCTCCTTCATTTTCTTTCTCTTTCCCTCCCTCTATCCCTCTCTCTCTCAAAATAAATGAATAAATCTTTAAAAAGAAAAGAAAAAAAGATACCTGAGTGCCTCAGTTGGTTAAGTGCCTGCTTTTGGCTAAGGTCATGATCCCAGCGGCTTGGGATAGAGTCCCTCATCGGGCTTCCTGCTCAGTGGAAAACCTGTTTCTCCCTCTGCTTGCCCCTCCCCCTGCTTGTTCTCTCTCTCTCTCTCTCTTTCTCTCTGTCTCTCTGACAAATAAATACAATAAATTAAAAAAAAAAGAATTCCCTGACTTTCCCCATCATTTGATATTGACTTACAAAACATAAAGATGATAAATAGTAGTATCCTCATATCCTCCCATGTGACCACATTCAAATTGAAGGACTATACTAATGCCATTGAAATATTCATACTGTTAATTATCTCAAAGCTCAGGTATTGCATTGTGGGCCAAGATGCCCATACAACTGTTCACATGTCACTTGAAATTGCAGCCATTTGAGGAAAGCAAGTAAACTCTTTTCATTTAAAAGTATAGGGCAAGAGAATTAAAATTATCAAAAACACTCTCAATTCCACAAGTATATGCTTTAGAGATTATCCCTTGGTCAGCATTGGAAGTTTAGAGTAGCAAAATCATTTCTTCCAAATAGATGAAAATATAGGGGCACCTAGGTGACTCAGTCTGTTATGCGTCTGCCATTGGTTGAGTTGATGATCTCAGGGTCCTGGGATCAAGTCCCAAATCCAACTCCCTGCTCAGTGGGAAGTCTGCTTCTCCCTTTGCCTCTGCCTCTGCCTCTGCCCCCTGCTCATGCACTTTCCCTGTGTCTTGCTCTCTCTTTCAAGTAAATACATAAAATCTTTTAAAAAAATAGGTGAAAATATATAAGAGGGCAATACCTCTTTGTCAATTTCTATGGTACTCCCTTCACCTGGGTCTTATTCCTTTTTATTTTTTCATGAGATCTTAGCAGACAGTTGGTTTGGGATCTAGAAAATGTCCATCTTTAAATCAAGATTAGTATTCACTGTATTTTACACTGTAAGTCTAAATCTGAGAGAAAGGAAGGGGTGGGGTGAAAATACTCATGCTGTATGCATGAGGCTTTTCACCTGACACCAT
>NW_026744882.1:0-2778 GCF_022355385.1 Mustela nigripes
CAACACATGTTGTTTCCTGTCTTGTTAATTTTGTCCATTCTAACTGGAGTAAGGTGATATCTCAATGTGGTTTTAATGTGAATCTCCCTGAGGGCTAGTGATGATGAACATTTTTTCATGTGTCTGATAGCCATTTGTATGTCTTGATTAGAGAAGTGTCTGCTCATATCTTCTGCCTATTTTTTGATATGATTATCTGTTTTGTGTGTGTTGAGTTTGAGGAGTTCATTATAGAGCCTGGATATCAACCTTTTATCTGTACTATCATTTGCAAATATCTTCTCCCATTCCGTGGGTTGCCTCTTTGTTTGTTTGTCTGTTTGTTTTTAAGATTTTATTCATCCATGGGGGGGGGGGGGGCGAGCACAGGCAGACAGAATGGCAGGCAGAGGCAGGGGGAGAAGCAGGCTCCCCGCCAAGCAAGGAGCCCGATGTGGGACTCGATCCCAGGACGCCGGGATCATGACCCGAGCCGAAGGCAGCTGCTTAACCAACTGAGCCACCCAGGCGTCCCGCCTCTTTGATTTTTTGACTGTTTCCTTTGCTGTGCAGAAGCTTTTGATTTTTATAAAGTCCCAAAAGTTTATTTTCACTTTTGTTTCCTTTGCCTTTGGAGACATATCTTGAAAGAAGTTGCTGTGGCTGATATCGAAGAGATTACTGCCTATGTTCTCCTCTAGAATTCTGATGGATTCCTGTTGCCCTTGGCCCACAAGGACGACAATGAGCCTGGTATGGTGTTAATGCTTCATTTCCATTTATTTAATCAACTTCCTTAGCTTATATACAGCAGGGTGACCAATAAGGGGTCAAGCAATGGGGAGAGCCAATGAGAGTCCTGTTACTATGCTGATTAAATTTGATACAGCCAATAACTATGTCCTTCTTTAGGCGGGCTTCACCAGAAGGTTCATTGTATACTTGCAGCGTATTTTGCTAGCAGTGAGCCAAGCACCCTCTTGTAATGGCAGGGACTTTCCCGGCCAGAGGCAGTCCCCGACATCTCCCCCTTTTTTGCTTTATGGCAGAGATCGTGCCTGTCTTAGGTCATCAGTAGCAGAAAACATCCTTACCTGTCATCAGACACAAGATATCGATGATCTCTGTCCTGTCTTAGGTTGGTATGTTTCTCTACTGATATTACCCGTCTTTGACTACCGATCTAGCATGCTTAGCCATATCTGGGGAGATGTCCCAACCTCTATTGTGCTATAGCTCGGCTCTGCTCTCGCTGCTGTGTTCTCCATTGGTGAACTTTTCTGAATAGAAGCAGAATGCCAATAAGGAGGAGGACAAGATGACCAATTGTATCAGCCCATTTTTGGTGAACTGGAACATATTGCTGAATGTTGGAAATAGCTCTGGAAGGGAAGCTGGTTGCACACACATACTATTTACTCAAGTTATCTCAGCCAGAAGGATTCGTGTGAAATTTTGAATATTGTCAGACCAAGCACCCTGCAAATACTAAGAGAGCTGTTGGGAGGAATTGCTGGCCTTATTAAATTGAGAGAATTTTACAGGGGTAACACAAAGCGCAGAAAAAGGAACAATAGAACCAACACTCAGTACATCAGCTAGTGAAGAATGGGGGGAAGATAAAGGAAGAATTAGTTAAAGGTAAAGGATAGGGCCAAGCCTTCAGAATAGCCCATAATTCATGTGTTGCCGTCAGGGGAATTAGGAATATCAGAGTCCCCCATGACAGTAGGAGGATCACGGCTTCCTCTGTCTTCATCCTCGTTCTCAGGGGCCTTCCGGACCAATCTCTCTGGAATCCAAATCGGCACTTCTTTGTCCTGTGGGAAAACACAAACGGAGCCTCTGCTCCAGATTAATACAGGATCCGGGCCTTTCCATTGTCCCGTAAGGATATCCTTCCAAAGAACTAAGGGCTTGGGGGGAGAATCCATACGGGCTGAATGTCTTTCAGCTGCTGCTTGACTGTTTTTAATCGAGCGTCAAAAAATTTAAAATAAATAGAATTGTATTTAGTTTGTCTTTAGGGGACCAGAACGTGTCCCCTATTCCCCCTTTTTGTTTTAAAAGAGTTTGTTTGATGGTTAAGTGGGCACGTTCCGCGATGGCCTGTCCTTGAGGATTGTAGGGAATACCATGATTTAGGGTAATGTTTAGTTTAGTAAGGAAACTGTGAAATACTTGTGAGGTGTATGCAGGTCCATTGTCTGTTTTTATTTGTCGAGGTTTACCCCAAGCAGCGAAGGCTTGAAGGCAGTGGGAAATAACATCTTTGGATTTTTTCCCCAGCATGGATAGAGGCGAATATGACACCAGAACATGTGTCCACGGAAACATGCACATATTTTAGTTTACCAAATTCAGGGATGTGAGTCACATCCATTTGCCATATATGGTTGGGTAACAGGCCTCGTGGGTTAACTCCTAAGGAGGGGGATGGCAAGAGGGTAACACAGTTTTTGCAAGAGACTACAATGTCCCTGGATTGAGCTTTTGTTATATTGAATTTAAGTCTGAGAGTAAGAGCATTAACATGAAATAGCTTGTGAAATTGTTTTGCTTGTTGAATATTTTCCATTAAAGTGAAGATAAATTGCTCTTTGGTTAACATGTCTGCAGTGCGATTGCCTTCCGTCAAGGGGCTGGGGAGAGCTGTATATGCCCTGATATGCCCTATGTAAAAGGGTACCTTTCTGTCCCATATAATCCTTCCATGGTAATGTAGCAGCACTACACATAGTACTTTGGGCAACCCCTAGGCCTCTAAGGGTTTGATCAGCCCTTTGTAGGGGCCAATCT
>NW_026744883.1:0-2778 GCF_022355385.1 Mustela nigripes
AGGACCCATCCATATGTTGTCTACAAGAGACCCACTTTGAACCTAAAAATACAACCAGACTGAAAGTGAAGGGATGGAGAAGCATCTTTCATGCAAATGGACTCTCAAAAGAAGGTCAGGGTAGTGATTCTCATATGAGATAAATTTGATTTTGAACTAAAGACTAGTCAGAGATACAGAAGGACACTACATAATTCTTAAAGGGACTATCCAACAAGATGATCTAACAATTATGATACTCTCAATAGATGCTGAAAAAGCATTTGACAAAGTACAACATCCCTTCCTGTTAATATTGTTAAAGAAAATTTAAACTATTACTCATATGAATTTTAAATGCTTGAAAAGAAAGAAAATACACAAAACAGCTAGCAATGATTTTATCTTAGTGGAAAGATAATGCATAATTTTTTATTTATACATACTTATTTTCTGAATTCCCTATCACAAAGAAGTATTATTATTCATTATGGTACCAATGTTAGTAATAAGATACAAGTGAAATATGTACTTGAATTTGCATGTCATCCTTGCATAGAGGCCATGCTTATCTTCTCTGTATCATTTCAATTTTAGTGTATGTGCTGCTGAAGCAAGCATGAAATATGTACTTGGAAATAGTTATAAACCTTATTCAAGCTGTACCAGATTCCTACTTATAGAACTCATACCAAAACACACATCCACACAAACACATACACAAAAACATATTAGTAATGTCTTCCTTAATGATTAAAAAATAAGATGTCATGAGCAGCAGCAAGTCACAGTGATAATCAACGTTGTTTTGAAACATAGTCCTGAATGGGTAGTAAATGCAGGGGTGATGTTTCAGCAGTCATGAATTGATAAAAAGAGTCAATCATGTGAAGGCACTTTATATAGGGAGAATTTCAAAACCTTATAAAAACTAGTTTTCTTTTTTAAATGAAGAATATTTTGCATTGCCATCCCTTGAGCAACTTCCTATGTTGTAATATATAGACTTGGGATGGCAAATTAACAATTCATCTGATGTGATAATTGGGATAGTCTATAGCAGCAACTCTGAAGGTGTAATCCTAGGAGCCCTAGGGATCCCAGGGAACTTTTCAGGATCTTTGTGAAATCAAAGCAATTTTCAATACATTATTCATCTTTTTTACTATGTTGGCATGTGTCCTCTTTCACTGTGTGGCCAAATGATGGTACAAATACTATAATGGGTAAAATTACTCGATGCTTAGAACAAATTGAGGCAGTAGAACCAATGCGTACTAGCAGATTTTGTGTATTTCATCAACATGCACCAAAATTTATTTTAAGAATATCTTTGATGAATTAGTAAAAATTCGTAATGCTTACATTACATCTTGGAACTTAAAGACGTGCTTTAATATTCTCTGTGACAAAAATTAAACATAGAGTTAAAGGTAGAATTGTATACTTTTATATGATGAAGTAGATAGTTGTATTAGTTATCTATTTCTGAACAGTTTGTGTCCACACTGAGCAACTTCAAGCAACATACATTTATTATCTTGGTTTCTGTTGGTCAGGAATTCATGTACTGCTTAGCTGGGTCCCCTGGTTCAGGTTTCTTACAAGGGTGTAATCAAGGTGTCACCTGGGACCACAAGCATGTCAAAGTCTAACTGGGGAGAAATGGATCTTTCCCCATTTCCAATCTTATCCATGTGGTTGTTAGTAGGATTCAATTACTTGGGGTGCTTGGACTGAGAACCTCAGTTCCCTGTAGTTATTGGCTAGGAGGGCACTCTCCATTCCTTGCCAGGTTGCTCTCTCTATGGGGGCAAGCATTTGAGAAGAACCAGAGAAATTCAGCAAGATGGAAATCATAGTCTTTTATATCCAATCACAGAAGTGACTCTGCCTCACATTTGCCATACTCTATTTGTTAGAAGCAAGTCACCAGCTCCAACTCTCTCAAGGAGAAAGAATGACACAAAAGCATGATTTCCTAGGGGCAGAGATCATTAAGAGCCATGTTAGCAGCAGTGTTCATAATGGTCATCTATGGGAACTACTGCTTGCGTTGCAAGTTGAACTATCTGCTCTTTTCATTACAAACCACTTTTACTTGAAAGAATAATTAACCTAAAAACTATACTTATGCAGGCTTGAGTATTTTGCTGATATTTGCAGAACTGAGTATTTCTTGAAAATAGTGAGTTTTGTTACTTCAAGGAAAACAAATTCAGTGGAATTTGAATATTAAAAGAATGTTAGAATTTTGTAAAACATGTATCTGGCAATAGTGTCTTAACAACTTCTTGATACATAAAAATCTCTTTTACAGGTTTTGTTAGCAATACGAAAGAATGTTGGGTTTGATATTGTATCATGAAATGTGTTGGGGCACCTGGGTGGCTAGGTGGGTTAAAACTTCTGCCTTCGGCTAGGGTCATGATCCCAAGAGTCCTGGGATGTCGCTCCGCATTGGACTCTCTGCTCCACAGGGAGCCTGCTTCCTCCTCTCTCTCTGCCTGCCTCTCTGCCTATTTGTGATTTCTGTCTGTCAAATAAATAAATAAAATCTTCAACAACATGGATGGAACTAGAGCGTATCATGCTTAGCGAAATAAGTCAAGCAGAGAAAGACAACTATCATATGATCTCCCTGATATGAGGAAGTGGTGATACAACATGGAGGGTTAAGTGGGTAGAAGAAGAATAAATGAAGCAAGATGGGATTGGGCGGGAGACAAACCATAAGTGACTCTTAATCCCACAAAACAAACTGAGGGTTGCCGGGGGGAGGGGGTTTGGGAGAAGGGG
>NW_026744884.1:0-2778 GCF_022355385.1 Mustela nigripes
GTGTATAGGGTGCCATCCTAGGCTCTGCACGCTACTGCAGGGTTGTGGCTGTGTCACCTGGCATAGTGAACCCAGGACACGAACATGGAGCCCGGGAAAGCAAGGCCCAAGAGTCAGCAGCTCTCCCGCACCTCTTCTTCCCTGATGCGACTGAAGCCTTGCTAAGGAAGCAGCGGCGAAGTGATGTTCGCTCCAAGCCAAAGCCACTACGAAATCACAGCATTCGCTGTAAAATGTTATGCGGGCTGCTGCTGCTTGCCAGAACCCTGTCTCATGGTGGGAGAAACCCGCATACAGTGAAAGCCTCTTTGCCTTGTCATCTGCCCTGGGAAAGCACAGCATTCATTGGGAAATCTGAGTTGGGTTTGGGAATGCTGCAGCTGCTTGCCTGAGTTAGTCTCCGCAGCACGGTGAATGATACCCGCATGGGGAGAAATACTCTTTGCCCTAGATTCCCTCTGCCTAAGAGAGAAGCGTGGTTGCACACGTCTGTCACCGCGCTCCCCAGGAGCAATGTGGGGAAGGGCGCAGCACGCCGCGCCCAGAGAAGAGAAGGATCCGTTGGACTCTGGGTCGGGAAACGCTCGGGAAGCAGGATAGCCTGCCGTGTTCTGAACAGCAGGCCTGTGGCAAGACAATTGTCCCACGCTCCCTGTGCGGAGAGATGGAAGCCTGGCTTCTAAGGAGACATGAGGGGACGACTAGGGCAGGGGCGCGTGCTCCCCTCTGAGGAAGGAGTATAGGCAGAAGGCAGGCCTGTCCTGTGCCTCTGGTCCCAAGGGGACAGCATCTCCTTGGCTACCTGTCCCAAGGGCAGTCTTGGGCTTGCCACCAGGTGCCATACCCGCAACTCACAGAAACAACCACATGGAGAAATGGGCAGTCAGATGCCGTCTTCCTCCTAGATGTGGCAGCAATGAGCGTGGCAGGGGATGTGCCAAGGAAGGAGTGGAGACTGTCCCCCACAGTTCCCCATCCCAGTGCACGGGTCTTGTGCAAGGATCCTGTCGCCTCCTCCTGTGGTGAAGGCACTGGCCTAGACCCCATGTCTGCCTGAGCACCGGAACAAAAGGCAGAGGAGATGGTAATAGGCATAGAGTGCCATGCTAGGCCATGCATGCTGCTGCAGGGTTGTGACTGTCTGCTTAGTTCGGCTTAGCAAGGTGATCCCCGGGCGCAAACTTGGAGCCCGGGAAAGCAAGGCCCAAGAGGCACCAGCTCTCAGTCAGCTCTTCTTCCCTGACGCGAAAGAAGCCTTGCTGAGGAAGCAGTGGTGAAGTACGGTTCGCTCCAAGCCCAAAGCCTCTGTGAAAGCACAACATTCGCTGAGAAATCAGAGTCGGTACTGTGGGCTGCTACTGCTGGTTGCCAGTCTCACGGTGGGAGAAACTCGCATACAGCTTAAGGCTCTTTGCCCGGGCATCTCCTCTGGGAAAGCGCAGCATTCATTGCGATATCAGAGATGGGTTTGGGGATGCTGCTGCTGCTTGCCTGAGCTAATCCCCGCAGCACGGTGGAAGATACCCGCATGGAGCGAAATTCTCTTTGCCCTAGCATCCCCTCTGCCTGAGAGAGAAACGTGTTTGTACTTCTGAAAGGGCCTTAAGGAAAGGGACATGTCTGTCCCCGACCTCCCATGGAGCACGTCTTGGGAAGGCGCAGCACGGTGCCCCCGGAGAAGAGGAGCCATTGGTCTTGGGGTCGGAAAACGCTCGGGAAGCAGGATAGCCTGCCGTGGCACGTACAGCAGGCTGGTGGCAAGACAAGTGTCACCCGCTCCCTGTGCGGAGAGATGGAAGCCTGGCTGCTAAGGAGAGATGGGACGACTAGGGTTGGGCGCGTGCTCCCCTCTGAGGAAGGAGTCTGGGCAGAAGGCAGGCCTGTCCTGTGCCTCCGGTCCCAAGGGCACAGCATCTCCTTGGACAACAGTCCGTAGGGCAGACTTGGGCTTGCTAACAGGCACCATACCCTGAATTCGCAGAAACACCTCCCTCGAGAAAAGGGGAGTCAGATGCCATCTTCTTCCAAGATGTGACATCGTTTTCGGTGGCAGGGGGTGTGTTGGGGAAGGAGTGGCGACAATCCCCCAAAGCTCCCCAATCTAGTGCACGGGCGGTGTTCAGGGATCCTGTCGCCTCTCCTCTCCTGTTTGGAAGGCATTGGCCTTGTCCACGAGTCCGCCTGAGGGCCAGTGCAAAAGACCAAGCGTTGCCTACACTGGGAGATGGTAGTGTCATAGATTGCCATCCTAGGCCACGCACGCGGCTGGAGGTTTGTGGCTGTGTCTGCTTACTCCCGCCTGGTTGGGTGAATCCAGGGCGTGAACATGGAACCCTGGAAAACAAGGCCCAAGAGGCACCAGCTCTCCCACGGCTTCTCTTCCCTGAGGCGACAGAGCGGACACCCAAAGCATTGCTGAGGAAGCAGCAGCAAAGTGCGGTTCGCACCAAGCTGAAAATCTCTGCGAAAGTTTAGCAGTCGCTGGGAAAGCAGAGTTGGTTCTGTGAGCTGCTGTTGCTGCTTGCCTTAGCCTAGTATTCGCAGCATGGCGGGAGAAACCCTCATAGAGCGAAAGCTTCTTTGCCCGGGCATCCCCTCTGGGAAAGCACATCATTCTTTGGGAAAACAGAGTCGGGTCTGTGGGATGCTGCTGCTGCTTGCCTGAGTTAGTCTCCACAGCACAGTGTAATAAACCCGCATGGAGCGAAATCCTTTTTGCTTGGGCATCCCCTTTGCCTGAGAGAGAAGCGTGGTTACTCCTGTGGAAAGAGCCTTAAG
>NW_026744885.1:0-2777 GCF_022355385.1 Mustela nigripes
GTGGAATTTATCTTCTGTTCATGTGCTTATTAACCATTTGTATTTTTATTCATATCTTTCAATTAAAATTATTTTCTTATTTATCTGTTTGTGGTTTTCTTGCTGTTTTGTATTTATTTAATCTCTTAGAAATATTTGTTTTTTTTTAATATATGATATAAGTATTTTCACCCAGGCTGTTTGTCTTTTGTGTTTTTAATTTGTAAGTGTCACAAACTGCCTATGGATTATCAGAGAAGAAGTCATAGAGGGAAAAGAGCTGGTTTGTTATTTCTGAGAGCTATTTATTTATTTATTTATTTGTTTTTAATTTTTAATTTCTATTTCTATATATATATTTTTAGCACATCACGACCAGTGCTTTTTTGTGGGTCAGTCTGAAGTTACAGGAGTGGGCAGGCCCCACAGCCTTTTGCTGGTGCTGAGGCTCACATGACACCCCTGCCACCTCAGATGGGAGCTCCAGGGCTGGAACCCTGTGGCAGAAGCCCCAAGGCAGGAAAGTTCTTAATATTTTATACACATCAGTTTGCTTTGACTATTGAATTTTTACTATATACGAATACTATATGACTCACATCTGCAACTTCTTAGTATATATCACATTAAATTAAAAACAAAATTTAATAAAACTCTTTTCAGATTCAATTTCCCAAGCAAAAATTTTCAGAAGTTTTTAAGGATTTATCTTCCGCAAAATGAGAGATGGGACCAAGAAAAAAGAAAAGCATGAACTCAAGTGTATCCAAAAAAGGAGAACAGTTGAAGGAAGACCCAGAAGGGCAACTGCCCAGCAGGCTCACAGAGCAACCAGTGCAGATGGAAGGAAGAAGGACCTTCTCCTGATGTACGATGTGATTTTTTTTTTTAAAGTATACGCATGTATTACATTCACTAGAAATACTTGAGAAAAAAAGTGGTATGTTTAATGTTGCTAACTTTAAGCACACAAAGCCCTACCTCTGCATTTTTATTTTTAGAACATTGTGTTTTTAAAAATTTAATTAGGTGTCGGAGTGCCTGGGTGGCTCAGTCGGTTTAGGGAAATGAATTTGGTATTCACTCAGGTCAAGGCTCTGAGAATTGAGCCTTGCATGGGACTTTATTGTCAGCGTGGAGTCTGTTTGAGATTTTCTCTCTCTCTCTCTGTCTATCTCTCCCTCTATGCCTCCCACTCTTCCTCTTTCCCTCTAAATAAATAAATAAAATCCTCAAAAGATTTTAATTGCATGGCAATATCAGTCAATGCAAAAGTAAGTATAGGGAAGTAAAATCAAAGTCTCTGGCCACCTCCTACCTGCTCAGGAGTCAGTAACTATTTCATTATGCATCTTCTCAAACTCTAGAGCACATACTTTTTATTAAGATTATGTTTTACTAAAAAAAAAATCATACTATCTATATTTTTTTACAACTGTTGTTTTTCCACAAGGCCATGTCACAGATACACTCCCATAGCAATGAACACATGATCAGCTTAGTCTTTTATATAATTGTACATATTTCTGCAGATAGACAGAACACAATTTATTTAACCTGCATCTTACTAATGCATATTTGGATTGCCTCCAATTTTTCACTAATCCAACAAATGCTGCCAGAAACATTCAGACACATGCTTCTTTGTACAAATATTTTCTTAAGATAAATTTCAAGATATAACATTTCTGGTTCAAAGGATAAATGTGTTTTAAATTTTAATAGATTAGAAAGTGAAAATTCCTTCCCCCAAAAAGGGCTATACTGTTTTACACTCACACTAAAAATAGGTAAGTAGTCATTGCCCCACATTTTACCAATTGCTGATATTACTAATCTTTTAAAGCTCTGTGTCATAAACCACCAAACACGATAAGCTCACTATTCTTTTCAAAATTTTTTTTATTATTAGTGGGGTTTATCTTCTTTTCATATGCTTATTAGCCATTGATATTTTTAAATTCATATCTTCCAATTATTCTTATTTTCCCATTGAGCTGTTTGTGATTTTCTTGTTATTTTATAGTTATTGGTTTCTTAGGTGTACTCCTTTTATTATATACTCTGCAAATATTTTCTTCCAGGCTATTGTCTTTCTTTTAAGTTTTTAAATTATAAGTGTCCTAATATCACCATCCAGGGCTTGAAAAAACTCAATTAAAACATGACTTTTCTCTTTGCATTAAAAATGAATCAAAGCAAAACTAAGCTATTGAGCAAATTGTTATTGAAGGCCCAGTATATTCGGTAATCACAGAGGATACTAAGGTAGAAAGATGAGCCCTGATAATAAAGATCACCTATTACAAGGAGGAGATAGACCTGAAAATAGCACAAATTCACTAAAATAAATTTATAACATAATATACATTGGAGACAGGGGAGAATGAATGCCAGAAACTACCTGTGGGTTATCATTATCACAGAAGAACTCAGAGAGAGGAAAGAACTAGTTTGTGATTTCTATGAGTTCTTAACTTTTTTGGACACATCAGTTTGTCTCAACTGTTGAATTCTTATTATATGCTAATAGTGTATGGATCAAATATATTTTGCAACACCTTAGTATATTTCATTTTTAAAAATTTTTTATTTATTTTATTTTTTATTCATTTATTTTTTAATTTTTTATTTTTTATAAACATATATTTTTATCCCCAGGGGTACAGGTCTGTGGATCACCAGGTTTACACACTTCACAGCACTCACCAAAGCACATACCCTCCCCAATGTCCATAATCCCACCCCCTCCTCCCAACCCCCTCCCCCCAGCAACCCTCAGTTTGTTTTGTGAGATT
>NW_026744886.1:0-2777 GCF_022355385.1 Mustela nigripes
ATTCACAGACCTGTACCCCTGGGGATAAAAATATATGTTTATAAAAATAATTATTAAAAAAAAGAATATTTCATATCAGTTCTATTCCTTTGGTAAGACTAGAAAAACATAACTCAAATCCACTTATAACAGGATTAAAATTATTAATATGCCAAACAGATCTCCTACCTGATGAGTTTCTACTCCTGGATTCGTGACCCTGAGGATGTCCACAGCAGCACTGACTCAGCTGCTCCGGAATGGTCCCAACTGTGAGCAGGGAAATGGGGAAAGGAACGAGAGGTGATTTAAAACCAGTGCCAGAAGGAGCAGGTAAGACACGCACCAACTATACAGTACATGACAGTCAGCAAAGCCGGATGAGCAAAGCTTTATTTCAGCAGGCACTTTCTGACCAGCGTGCGGGGTGCGGGGTGCTGGGCACACAACGGTCTAAAGAACCGCAGAATAGGCCTTGAAACAAGGGTGGCAGGAAAGCAAGCCACGGGAACAAACTGATGCCTGCAACCAGTAGGTCACTTCAGACTGAGAAGGAAGGAGCTGGCGGTGTTGGAGGCTCTGGAGCTGCAGGGGGCCCAGCCAGTGGACCGCGCAGCAAGCGGGTGGCCCAGCTGCTGTCGCTCTGCACCCACCAAGCTCCTCCTGCCGTCCTAAGCCTTGCTCCCCGAGGCTGCTCGCAGCCGCAGCCAACACCTGCACGTGGACGCGGCACTCATTCAGGCTGGTTCAAGCAGGTCAGGGAATTTGGACCATCAAGTGCTTGGGGACACTCCTGGGGCCTGGCTAAAATGTTCTTAGAATTAATTCACTCTAGTCAAGGCTCCCCTGCCCACTCCTCCTACCTCCCTATCTCCCTCACAGGGGTCAGGGCTACAAGGAGGTCTGAAGGTGCTCCCCCAGAGCCCTCCTCTCCCTGCCCCCCCGCACCCATCCCAGGCGCCTCTCCCGTTATTCTGGCACGTCTCTGCAGCTCCCTTCTCTGCATGCACCTCTGAGAGCCCAAACCAACCAGAGGAAGAACTGGGAAAGCTCAGGGAGATGAAGCAGACAGGAGACGTAGGTCTGTAACCGGGGGGTTACACAGGCAAGCAAAGGTTAAATCCTGAGGAGGGGCCTTTTCCTGGAGGGCAAGGACAAGACTTGGCCCTTGTCTGGGGAGACTCTGAGGTGCCTCAGGAACTGCTTGAGGGGGTGAGGGAGGGCCAGATTTTGTTCAGGAAGATTTTTCAGCTAAACAGCAGCTTCAGAACTACTGCAATAGGCATGGTGATACACATTTTTAAAAACTATCATTATGGTGGGTTTTTTTGAATCAGGGCTCCTGGGCATACTTCAATCTTTCTCCCTCAGCCTCCTCTTGGAATTTCTTCACGTTCCCTACTCTTACCTCGGCAGTTTTGCCCAAGAGTGGAGCCCTTTACAGGGGTATAAAAATTTACCTTTAAGAAGTAAAAAAATACATATCTATTTATATGGGGGGCCCAGTTTGCGACCTGCTGCCCTGGGGCCCTCTCTGCCCCTGATCCCACTCTGCCCCGCGACACCAGTGCTGTCTCCCTCAGATTCTGCGGTCTCAGGTGCTTTGGCTTGTCTTGCATGTTTTCTGAAGTTGGAGCATTTTGTCTCTCAGTTCATGAAAATTGTGGTTTTAGGTTCGTTTTCCTGTTTGTTTGGGGTTTTGTTGCCTGAGCTGTGGGGCTGCTTGTGCGGTTTCCCCCCTTGTGCCCTGCAGACTTCCCAGGCGAGGTGGAAAGACCCAGGCTGAAGTTGCCACCATCTTCCTCCCGGAGCTGGAAGGCCCCCCGGGGACCCAAGCCAGTGCTGCTGTACACAAGAGTGTCTCTTAATCCTTACAAATCTGAGGGGTCAGTAGGGTAGGAATTTCATGCAATTATTATCTAGGGTTTCTGATTTTGTGTGTTTGGAGCCCAAACCCAGTGGAGATACTTTTTATCCATGAGATCTATTTTACATTTCCAACAGCAGTCCCGACAAAGACAAATATATCTGGGGATGCTGACACGGGCCCGGGAGAAGGTAGAGAGTGGGCGGGGTAGGATATGGCTTCCCATCAGCTGAAACTCACTGCCATCGTGAGCCACTGCTCCTAAAGACAGTGTCATGTCAGAGCCGTCACAGTGGAAAAAAGGTGAAAACAACAGTTCCATTCTCCTTACCCAAAGGGGAAGGTGAGTAAGGCCTGGAAGACCCAGTGGAGAGTCTTCGTCCGACTGTCTGCACTGTGTCTGCGGGCGCCGGGGAGCAGGATCCCAGCCAGAGGAAGCCCAGTGGGCTGGTGTTGACCCTTGGTACTACTGCAGATCTGAAAAGAAAAATAAATGACTCCCTCTCTGGCAGGTTCTGGGCTCTCCTTTTTTCCTAAAATTTCCTAACAACATGTCAGGGAGTAGAACTTTTAAAAATATGTAATATAATCACATGGAACAAGTAGAAAATGTATAAAGTTATATGGCGTGAAGTCTCCCTCCCATCCTTATATTCCGTCTGCCTACTTCTCGACACTCCCTCAGTCCTACTCCAAAGGTTACCACTATTTTTAGTTTCTAAGATATCCTTTCAGAATTCCTTAAGTCATATCAGCAGCAAACAAACTGAAAATATTATTTTCATCTTGTTTTAACAAAGGTAATGTATACCATACCAACTATTTTGTTTTTTTGTTTGTTTTTGGTTTCCTTTATACACTTAAAATTACTGAATATCCCAGAATTTTTTTTTTTTTTAAGAGAGGGAGAGAGAGGGGATTGGGGGTGGAG
>NW_026744887.1:0-2777 GCF_022355385.1 Mustela nigripes
CAGTTGTGTGGGATCACAGAGTGTTTGTCTTGCTCTTCTGACTTGTTCCACCTCCCAGTAATGCCCTCAAGGTCCACCCATGCTGTCACAAATGGCAGGATTTCCTTCCTTCTCCTGGCAGAATAATATTGCTTTAGATACTTATGCCACATCCTCTTTCTCCGTTCATCTGTGTGGGCTCTTAGGTTGTCTCCACATTTGGCCATTGTGAATAGTGCTGCTGTGAATATGGGAGGGCATGCATCTCTGTGATATCCTGATTTCATTTCCTTTGGATGGGTACCTAGAAGTTGGTTGCTGCATATAATAACAGCTACATTGTTAATTTTTTGAGGAACCTCCCTACTGCTTTCCATGGAGACTGTATCAGTTTACATTCCCATCAACTGTGCAGGAGTGTTCCCTAACTTCTGTTATCGTTGGTCTTTCTTATGACAGCCATTCTAACAGGTGTGAATGATATTTGATTGTGCTTTTGGTTTGCATTTCCTGACGATTGGTGATTTGGAATACCTTTCATGTATCTGTCGTTTGTATGCCTTCGGGAAAATATCCATTCAATACCTCTTTACTTTTGAAAAAATGGAATTATTTTTTTATGCCAC
Organism: Mustela nigripes; assembly: GCF_022355385.1. NCBI lineage: Eukaryota > Metazoa > Chordata > Mammalia > Carnivora > Mustelidae > Mustela > Mustela nigripes. The sequence goes on from NW_026744887.1 coordinate 606, forward strand.
TGAGTTCCACGAGTTCCTTATATATTTTTGATATTAACCCCTTATCAAGATGTGTAAGTATTTCTCCCATTCTATAGGTTGTCTTTTCATTTTATTGACTGTTTCTTTAGTAGTGCAGAAAGTTTTTGGATTGATGTTTCACTTATTAATGCTTTGCTTTTGTTGCTGGTGCTTTTGAGGTCATATTCAGGCTCAGGGTTACAATTGGATCCCAAAGAGTCGTTCCGTTTGTAGATAGGATGATGCTCGACCAGCCTCATTTGGTAAATGTGAACATGTCCAATGTCATGAATCTTCTCTTCTCTGTTGTTTTCTAGGAGTTTTACAACTTCAGTTCTTCTATTTACATGTCAATCTACTGCAAGTTAATTTTTGAGGTGTATAATAGAGTGCTACAATTTCGATTCTCTGCATGTACTTACCCATTTTTTGTTTTTAGGAGCATTTTTTTTTAATATTTTTATTTATTTATTTGAGAGACAGTGAGAGAGAGCATGAGAGGCGAGAAGGTTAGAGGGAGAAGCAGAGAAGCAGACTCCCCATGGAGCTGGGAGCCTGATGCGGGACTCGATCCCGGGACTCCGGGACCATGACCTGAGCCAAAGGCGGTTGCTTAACCAACTGAGCCACCCAGGTGCCCTTTAGGAGCATTTTTTAAGAAGACTGTGTTTCCCCATGAACATTCTTGACTGTTGTCAAATGTTAGTTGTCTGTATGTGGGTGGGTTTATGCGTGAGCTCTTCAGTCAGTTCCTTTGCTGTATGTGTCTTTTTCTTCCGCCAGTATCATACTGTCTTCATCCCTAGAGCTTTAACATGTAGCTTGAGTCAGTATGTGGGATGCTTCCTGCTTTGTTCTTCTTCACCACCAAAGTCGTGGTGACTTTGGCAATTGGGGATTTTTGTAGTTCCATACAGATTTTAGGATTTTTTTTTCTCTGTCTGTGAAAAATACCAATCAAATGTTGATAAGGATTCATTGAATCTGTAATGGTTTTAAGTAGTGTGGACATTTTAGCCTTTTTAATTCCTTTAATTCATGAATACTAGATATTTTAATTCTTCCGTTTCTTTCATGACTATCTTATAGTTTGAAGTGTACAGATGTTTTTCCTCCTTGGATTAGTTTATTCCTTAATGTTTTATTGGTTCATATGCTGTTGTGAATGAGATAAAAAATCCTTTCACCTATTTTGTTGTTATCATATAGAAAGGGAACTCATTTCTGTATGTTGAGTTTCTGTTTTATAACTTTACTAAACTTGTTGATAAGTTCTAACAGTTTTTTGGTGGTGTCTAGGATTTTTCTGTTTATGAGATTATATCATTTCCAAACAAAGATGATTATACTTAAAAAAAAAATGGCTGCCATTTTATTTCTTTTTTTGCCAGATTGCCAAGGCTAGGATTTCCAGTCTATGTTCTCTTATTTTTTTTTGAAGATTTTATTTATTTATTTGACAGACAAAGATCGCAAGTAGGCAGAGAGGCAGGCAGACAGAAAGAAGGGAGAAGGAAGCTCCCTGCTGAGCAGAGAGCCTGATGCAGGGCTCGATCCCAGGACCCTGGGATCATGACCTGAGCCAAAGGCAGAGGCTTTAACCCACTGAGCCACCCAGGCACCCTGGTTTTTCCTTTTGTTTTTTAAAAAAATTATTTATTTATTTATATTATTATGTTTAATTACCCAACATATAGTACATCATTAATTTTTTTGTCATATTTATTTATTTACTTATTTATTTAAAATTTTTTTCCAATTTATTTATTTTCAGAAAAACAGTATTCATTATTTTTTCACCACACCCAGTGCTCCATGAAATCCGTGCCCTCTATAATACCCACCACCTGGTACCCCATCCTCCCACACCTCCGCCACTTCAATCCCCTCAGATTGTTTTTCAGAGTCCATAGTCTCTGATGATTCACCTCCCCTTCCAATTTACCCCAACTCCCTTCTCCTCTCTAAGTGTTCAATGGTTCATTAGTTGTGTGTAATGCACAGTGCTCATCACAACCTGTGCCCTCCTTAATACCCATCACCTTATGGTGATCCCTGCAACCCCTTCCCTCTGTAACCCTCAGTTTGTTTCCCAGAGTCCAGAGTCTCTCACGGTTTGTTTCCTTCTCTGATTTCTTCCCATTCAGTTTTCCCTCCCTTTCCCTAGGGTAC
>NW_026744888.1:0-2777 GCF_022355385.1 Mustela nigripes
CCCTGTTAGAGAAGCAATATCAGCTCTTACCACCTTGCTTCTGCTTTGCCCTCTGCCTAGTTTATTCCTGCCGCATGACAAAACATCGGTGAGGCAGTCTCCCAGACAAAATGCTATTTCTTGGCCGAATAGGGCGGCCTGAATGCCTTGCCTCGGCTCAGCTCTCCTGGTTGGCAACACACTAGTAGCTTTCTTGGCCCATGCAGAAGCCGTTAAGAGAGGACGAGCTTTTCCAACAGAATATGAAAACAGCCAGCCCTTGTCAGGGGTATATACAGTGACAATACCAAGAACCACGCTGACGAGTTGCCAGTTCCCTTTAAGTCACAAAAGCAGAAGCCTCCAGGTACCACCTTGAGAGGGTAACGGCATCAGAGTTACTCAGTCTTCATTTAACTAGATGGGAGCTCCTTCAAAGCAAAAGATACCCCCAGGAGGGTGCCAAGCAACTTTTGGTCTCCTGAGTGCAATTCAAGAGACTAAGAGCTGCCAGCACACCTATCTTTTGAGCGATGGCCAGCATCCCCGCCGTGGGAATCCCCGAAACATCTGAGTTCGCAGTTCCCGCTGACATCATCTAGATGACTTCTCCCACTCACGATCTCAGCCTGATCCTGAGTAAGCCTGATCGCGTAAGGCAGCTCCAGAGCAGAAAAATCTAACTGCCCAACCCTCCTCTTGGTCTTCCCTTGTTAACAAATCCCCTGTGTCGCTCCCGCCGGCTCCGCCAGGTAACACCTGCCGCCTCTCAACCGTAACCTTGAACTAGCAGATCCTTCTGCCCAGCCCTGGTTCTATTAACAACCTCAGTCTTAAAACACAAGCCTGATCAGTAACCCCCCATTTTTTTTTCTTCTCTCCTGCCCCCTTTTTCAGCCGCAGGACCTGAACTTGGAAACCTAACTGTTTCTGACATAACTCCTGAGAGCTTCAATCTCTCCTGGACAGCCACCGACGGGGCCTTCGAGACCTTTACCATTGAAATTGTTGATTCCAATAGGTTCTTGGAGACGATGAAATACAATATCTCTGGTGCTGAACGAACCGCCCACATCTCAGGGCTACCCCCTAATAATCACTTTGTTATCTACCTCTCGGGACTCGCTCCCAGTGCCCGGACTCAGATCGTCACCTCGGCCACCACAGGTACATCCGCTCTCTCCCATATCTGACTCCCTCTCTCTAGGTCTCTGGAGTCTTCTCGGCAAGGGGAAGCTGCTCCTTCTCACCTGCTGAGGCCACAGCTCATGAACTTCTCTAGGAGGCAGGGCTGGTTAACCTAACTCTCTTCCCACAGCGGCCCCAATGGTGCATTTCCATGAAGTCCCCTGCCTGATCTATTACTGACCAGGACACATGCAGCCTTAAGCGTAGTCTGGTCCAGATTGTTGAATGGAATCTGGAGAAAAGCATTCTGCCCTTCCATACCTAAAAATCCAGAGTTGTCCTTGATTTGGAAAGACATCTGCATCAATCAAAGAGGTCTTAAAAATTATATTTTGTGTTATCCTAGTTGACCTCCTAATACCCAAGTATCCCAATGATTTAATGAAACTGGTGCTATTTGTTTTGTTTCAACTGGGAAAATGTCCAAAAGAAGAAAAAAAAAAAAAAAAAGAGCAGGTTACTAATCAGATGGGGGCACGAGGAAGCTGTGCCATCCAGAATGCCCCAATTCTATCACCAGCTCTAGGAGCAAAGACCCGAGCATGCTGTCTTGCCCCCAGAGAGTGAATGGTTGATTTCAAAAATAGAAGTAGTCATGTTTCAATAAGGAACTTGGTCAACCAAAGCATACGCTGCTCTACTTAAATTTGTACTGTCTGTGGTAGACATACTATGTGAGATGTTCTCTGGGATGCAGCAAAAGGGCATTCTCTATCTGAATTCAGACAGGAGAGGCTTATCCACTCAAAATAGCATTCTTAGCCCATTTGGGGCAGTGAATCAGTAAATCAGAAAAGAGTTCACATCACAGCATCAAAATCGTCTATCACAGAAGTTACCCATGGCTGAGGGAGGGTCTGTCCTCATTTTACGTGAGACTACAAATTGTCACCGGGGTGGTGGAGAGGTAGTCCTGGCCAGATTCAACTACACTGAGACCTAGGGAAGAAAACCACCCAACCCCACCTCTTCTTTTCCCATGGCGCAAACTGGGTTTCAACAAAGGACCTGTGTCTTTATCCAAGGGTGAGGTCTAAAACTTTATGGATTTAGTCTTATGTGTTTTGGTTTTTGACTCTGTAACCGTGTTTTAAACTGACACACTTTCATATCTCTTTGTTTTCTGCTTACTTTAGTAGCCGAACCTCTCCTTAGCCACCTCACTGTCTCAAATGTGACCTGGGCCAGTGTGTCTCTGTCGTGGAAAGCCCAGGAGGCTACCTTTGATAGCTTTCTTATAGAAATTAGGAATTCTGACCCCCGCCAGGAAACAGTGGTACACTCTCTGCCCGCAGCATCTCGCAGCTCTGTCATCGCCAACCTCAATGCTTCTTCTAATTACACTGCCCACCTTCATGGGCTGATTGGCGGGCACCGTGTTCAGACTCTGACGGCCCAGGCAACCACAGGTACTTGCCACAATGGCTTCTTCTCTCTCCGTTGAACTTCCTCTGAGGGTGAAAAAAAAAAATCACTCATTACCCATTTTTCATCCTCCTCATTCCTCCAGATCATTCTCAGATTTGATAGGGCCACCCAAATCAGAGCTTCAAAACTTGAAAGAAAGAAAGAAAGAAAGAAAGAAAGAAAGAAAGAAAGAAAGAAAGAAA
>NW_026744889.1:0-2777 GCF_022355385.1 Mustela nigripes
GGGGGTGGGAGGTTGGGGTTCCAGGTGGTGGGTATTATAGAGGGCACGGATTGCTTGAAGCACTGGGTGTGGTGAAAAACTAATGATACTTTTGTGCTGAAAAAAAAAATTAAAAAAAAATAGAACTTCCCTATGACCCTGCCATTGCACTACTGGGTATTTACCCCAAAGTTACAAATGTAGTGAAAATAAGGGCCATCTGTACCCCAATGTTTATAGCAGCAATGGCCACGGTCGCCAAACTGTAGAAAGAACCTACATGCCCTTCAACGGATGAATGGATAAGGAGGATGTGGTCCATATACACTATGGAGTATTATGCCTATATCAGAAAGGATGAATACCCACCTTTTGTAGCAACATGGATGGGACTGGAAGAGGTTATGCTGAGTGAATAAGTCAAGCAGAGAGAGTCAATTATCTGTGGTTTCACTTATTTGTGGATCATAACAAGTAGCATGTAGGACATGGGAAGTTAGGGAGGAGAACAGACTTGGGGGAAATTGGAAGGGGAGGTGAACCATGAGATACTCTGGACTCTGAAAAACAATCTGATGGGTTTGAAGTGGCTTGGGTTTAGGAGGTTGAGGGAACCAGGTGGTGGGTATTAGAGAGGGCATGGATTGCATGGAGCACGGGGTGTGGTGCAAAAATAATGAATAAAAATAAAATAATGTTATGCTAAAAATAAATTTAAAATAAATTTAAAAAGAAAGAAATTTAAATCTATTGTGTGTCTCTTTAAAAAAAAATTGTTTTTCTGCCCTCTGTGCACACTTCTGAGCCTGTTAGTGAGTGTTACTCAATAGCTCCCACCTGGCCTTCTGGCTTTGGAGAGGAAAAATATGCTCTTCCATATGTACTCTGGGAAGGGAAACAATCTCTCCCAGTGTGACCCAGGGGTCTCCTCAATTATTGTGTGTGAACCCCAACCTCTGCACTCTCTCTTACTCTTTAGGTCTCCCTGACTTTTCTCCTTGAAAAGGGTTACCTCATCTTTGTGGCCCCTTAGCTTTCCTCTGTGCCAATTCATGGCTCAGAACCTAGAGTCCACCACATCTTCTCCCTCCAACTATGCGGATTGTTTCCTTAATCCTCAGAACATATTCCTAGTTGTTCAATATAGTTGGATTTTGGTCCATCTGTGCTTGAATGATGAGCGAAGCTCACGGTCCACTTCCACTCTCCCATATTAATTTTGCCATCTCTGAGAGACTCCTAAGAATAGAGAACAGATAGGAGTGTCTGGGTGTTTCAGTGGGTTTAGACTCTTCCTTAAGCTCAGGTCATGATCTCAGGGTCCTGGGATTGAGACCCGCATCAGACTCTGTGCTCATCAAGGAGCCTGCTTCCCCCTCTCTCTCTGCCTGCCTCTCTGTCTAATTGTAATCTCTCTCTATGTCAAATAAATAAATAAATTGTTTAAAAAAATAGAGAACAGAGAGTTGATGTACAGAGGTGGGTGTTTGTGGGCTATATGGGTAATACGTGTTAAGGAGGTCTCGTTATGACGAGCACTGGGTGTTTTATGTGATTAATCACTGAATTACATTGCTGAAACGAACATTGTGTTGCATTTTAGCTAACTAGTTTAAAATAATTTTTAATGACTTTTAAATTTATTTGACACAGAGAGAGAGAGATCACAAGTAGGCATAGAGACAGGCAGAGAGAGAGGAAGGGAAGCAGGCTTCCTGCTGAGCAGAGAGTCAGATGCGGGGCTCAATCCCAGCACCCTGGGATTATGACATGAGCTGAAGGCAGAGGTTTTAACCCACTGAGCCATCCAGGTGTCCCTAAAATAAATTTTTTAATAAAACAAAGTGTATGTGACACTCTTTATCTTATTTTAAAAGGCCAGGATTAACTTGAAGCTAAAGTCACAGTACAACAACACAAGGAAAGAAAACTATAGGCTAGCATCACTGATGAATAATGATGCAAGATTCAACAAAATAATAAGAAGCCCCAAAGATACAGATGTAGTGAAAAACAGTACCATATATATCTCAATGTTCATAGCAGTAACGACTAACATCACCAAACTTTGGAAAGAACCAAGATGCCCTTCAACGGATGAATGGATAAGGAAGATGTGGTCCATATACACTATGGAGTATTATGCCTCCATCAGAAAGGATGAATACCCACCTTTTGTATGAATGTGGATGGGACTGGAAGAGATTATGTTGATTGAAATAGTCAGGTAGAGAGAGTCAATTATTATATAGTTTCACTTACTTGTGGAGAATAAGGAATAATAAGGAGAGCATGGGGATATGGAGAGGAGAAGGGAGTTGGGGGAAGTCAGAGGGGGGACAAACCATGAAAGACTGTGGACTCTGAGAAACAAACTGAGTTTTGGAGGTTTGGTGTGGAGTGAGGTGAGCCTGTTAGTGAGTATTCAGTAGAGCATGTATTGCATGTAGCACTGGGTGTGGTGCACAAACAATAAACTTTGGAACACTGAAAAAAATTAAATTAAAAAAAAAGAAACCAAATTCAGAAACACCTTAAAAAATTCATTGACCGGGGGCGGAGTCAAGATGGCGGAGAAGTAGCAGGCTGAGACTACTTCAGCTGGCCGGAGATCAGCGAGATAGCTTATCTAAAGATTGCAAACACCTGAAAATCCATCGGCAGATCGAAGAAAAGAAGAACAGCAATTCTGGAAACAGAAAAACAACCACTTTCTGAAAGGTAGGACCAACGGAGAAGTGAATCCAAAAAGATGGGAAGACAGACCCCGGGGGGAGGGGCCGGCTCCCGGCAAGCGG
>NW_026744890.1:0-2777 GCF_022355385.1 Mustela nigripes
TCTGACAAGGCTGCCACCCAGAGGAAGGCACCACTGTGGACAAGGCCGCTTGTGGCTCGGGGGGTTGGCAAGGCATTTTGCGGCGAGGCTGCTGGCAGCTAGGGGCAGTTGGCATCTCAGGGCCGCTGGCGGCTCGGGACCTCTGGCATCCAGGGGCTGCAGGCATCGGGACCGCTGACCACTGGACCGCTGGCATCTCGGGACCACTGGCGTCTAGGGGCTGCAGGCGTGGGGACTGCCGACCACTGGACTGCTGGACCGCTGGTGTCTGGGCAGCTCGGGGCTGCTGGAAGCTGCAGGCTGCTGGTGGCTGCAGGCGGCAGCTCTGGGCTGCCAGAGGCGGGACCCCCTGAGGCTGGAGACTGCGGGCGCAGGGACCTCAGGTGGTGGGACTGCTGGCGGTGGTTATAGCTCTTACAAGAGCTGTTACAGCTTTTCCATTCTGCTGACTCTTCTGCTCCCGTTGACTCTTCTGCTCCCATCACAGCTCTCCTCTTCCCCTGCTAGCCTCGCACAGCAACCTTTATGCAGTTGGTTGAGCCCCACCCCTATACAGGTGGCCAGTTGGATCTCAATTCACCCTAGTGGATATACACATGCTGCACCAATTGGACATCTCCACCTGGCCTGCCCCACCCCTACATCCGGGGTCCACAAGCAAGTTCCTCTGGGAGGGGCAGGCCCTTACATTCCCCCTTTTCTTTGGAGATTAGTCAAATCCTTGACTTTCCAGATAGTTCTATCTTATATTGAACATATAAGACTAACATTTTATCGCCCCAATTTTCTTTAGTATAGCAACAATAAACTTACAATTTTTTAGTCCATGGTCAGCTGGGTCTGTCGGCTGCCACTCCCATCTGGGGGGCATCCTTACTCTCAGCTCGTTTGACGTGACCCGCATGAACCCAGGCCCTAATGCCTTCTACTTTTACTGCCGTGGGGGTGGTTAGGATAACAGCAAATTGTCCCTTCCAGCGAGGCTTTTCCCCACTTGATAGTGATGTATCCAGATCAAGTCCCTGGGATATGGTTCCACCAGTGTCTCTGTTCCAGTGTGGGCAGTTTGGATCCCTTCTTTTTAAGACAGACTGTAATGCCTGCAGTGACTGGGGTATAGACTGATCAGTCATTTCTGCTAGGGCAACCTCCTGTAGCCTAGGACAGAGCAAGGGAGGGGTCCTCCCAAACATTATTTCAAATGGGGTCACCTTGTTTAAATAGGGTGTACATCGTGCCCTGAGGACAACAAAAGGAAGGAGATCCATCCATCCACCACCAGCCTCCAGAATTAACTTTGTCAAGGTCTCTTCGAGAGTCTTGTTCATTCTCTCTCCTTGCTCAGAGCTCTGGGGCCAGTAGGCACACTGTAGTTTCCAATTAGTGCCCGCAGCCTTGGCCATCTGTAGCGTCTTGGTGAATGCAATCAGCTTTGCTTTTCCACCGAGATCCTGTGTGGCAGGGCTGTCGTCCAGAGTCTCTGCTCAGGAGAAACCATTGCAGCCCCCACATACCTCTTTCCATTGACCATGTAAACTACTACCTTCTGTGAACAGAGTCATTTCCGCATCCGGGAGGGGAGTGTCTCTGAGATCCTGCCTTATTCCTATGACTTGGGTTAGGACCTTCCCGCAGTCGTGTGGGTGGTCAGCCAGCACCTCTGGTAGCAACATGGCTGGATTTAGCACTGCCGGGGGCCGGAAGATCACTTTTTTTCGTTCAGGAGGAGGGCCTGATACCTCGTCACTCGGGCATTTGTCATCCACCGGTCTGGTGGAGTCCGGAGAAGGCCCTCGATAACGTGGGTGGTGGTCAATATGAGATTTTAACCCAGAGTCAATTTGCATGCATCCTTGACCAGGAGGGCCATGGCAGCAATTATGCAGAAACAAAGGGGGAACCCAGCTGCTATTGGATCTAGTTTGTTGCTAAGATAGGCCACTGGCCTTCACCGAGGCCCCAGAGTCTGAGTCAAAACTCCTTCAGTCAGCCCTGCCTTTTCATCCACATGCAAGTGGAAGGGCTTGGTAGCATCTGGGATGACCGATGCTGGGGCACACAGTAAGGCTCTTTGTAATTCCCCAAATGCTCCTTCTGCCTCAGCTGTCCACACTCTACCATAGTGAGTCCTCCCTTAGCCAGTTTGTAGAGAGGTGGTGCCATCTCCATGAAGGCAGCATCTACATCCTGCAGTAGCCGACCATCCCAAGAAATTCCCTCTTGGAGATCAAAGCAAAAGCAACCGGTATTCCCTGGAAGTCTTCCATCCAAGTACTAACCAGGCCCGACCCTGCTTAGCTTCCGAGATCAGACGAGATTGGGCGCATTCAGGGTGGTATGGCCGTAGACAATCAAAGGGTTCTTACCCGATATTCTCAGATGAGTGTACGCGACACCCTATGTAACATGGAACCGTCCTTCCCTTGCTGGAGGAAGCTGAACTTTCTCATACCCTACTGTTACCTTAATCTGTCCAGGCTTGGTTAGCTACCATATCTCTCTTGTTCAGTTACGTTGGCCCCTAGCCTTCTTGGGCTACTGATGCCTTGTGGTCATACCCATTCTGTACAAAAGAAGAGGTAGTGGAGGGTTTCTAAGTGCTTGGAACAGAATGATGTTTCAGACAGATGGACATGTCGTTCAAAGATGCAGAGGCTGCAGAGAGCCAGCATATTCAGGAACGTGCCAGCAGCTGCACGTGTATCAATTGGGACAGGTCCCTGGCAGCCTCCGATGGCCAAGATTTGAAGCCTTGACTCCCGAGCTCCTCCCATGGG
>NW_026744891.1:0-2777 GCF_022355385.1 Mustela nigripes
CCCTGGGGATAAAAATATATGTTTATAAAAAATAAAAAAATTAAAAAATAATAAAAAAAAAAAGAGGGAGCTGTATTTCAATACAAGCCTCTCTCAAAAATTAGAAAAATCTCACATACACAAGCTCTCCTTACACCTAAGAGAACTGGAGAAAGAAGAGCAAATATGGCTTAAACCAAGCTGGAGAAGAGAAATAATAAATACTAGAGCCGAAATTAGTGAACTAGAAGCCAGAGGAATAGTAGAACATATCAATGAAAGTAGAAGCTGGTTCACTGAAATAATTAATAAGATTGATAAACTCCCAGCCAGACTTTAAAAAAAGAAAAGAAAAAGGACTCTTGGGCACCTGGGTGGCTTAGTCAGTCAGGAACCTGCCTTCAGCTCAGGTCATGATCCCAGGTCTTAGGATCAAGTTCCGTATCAGGATCCTGGCTCTGCAGGGAGTCTGCTTCTTCCTCTGTCCCTCCCAGAACTTGTTCTCTCTCTCGCTCATTTTCACATTCTCTCTCTCAGAAATGAATAAATAAAGCCAAATAAATTTGTTTAAAAGAAAAGAGAAGGGACTCAAATTAAGAAAACGATAGGTGAAAGAGGAGAGATCAAAACCAACACCAAGGAAATAGAAACAAATTTAAGAACATATTATAGCAGCTATATGCCAACCAGCAAGGAAATTGAAACAGTAATCAAAAATCTCTTGACAAAGAAGAATCCAGGGCCATATGACTCCAGGAGAATTATACCAAACATCTAAAGAAAAACTAATACCTACTCTTCTGAAGCTGCTTTAAAAAAAAAAAGAAAAGAAATGGAAAGAAATTTCCCAATCATTCTATGAGACCAGTTTTACCTTGATCCCAGAACCAGATAAAGATCCAACCAAAAAGGAGAGTTACTGACAAATATCCCTGATAAACCTAGATGCTAGAATTCTCACCAAGATACTACTAAATAGGATGCAACAGTACATTAAAAGGATTATTCACCACGACCAAGTGGAATTGATTCCTGCGATGCAAGCAAGGTTCAATGTTCACAAATCAATCAATGTGATAGATCACATAAATAAAAGAAAAGGCGAGAAGCATATGATCCTTTAAGTTGATGCAGAAAAAACATTTGATAAAATTCAAAATTCTTTCTTCATTAAAACTCTTCAAAGTGTAGGGATAGAGGGAACATGCATCAGTATCATTAAATTCATCTATGAAAAGCAGCAAATATCATTCTCAAAGGGAAGAAACAGAGCTTTTCCCTTAAGGTGAAGAACATGACAGGGATGCCCAGTCTCACTACTATTGTTCAACATAGTACTAGAAGTCCTAGCTTCAGCAATCAGACAACAAAAACAAATAAAAAGCATTCAAATTGGCAAAGAAGTCAAACTTTCTCTCTTCCCAGATGGCATGGTACTTAATGTTCATCATCACTAGCCCTCAGGGAGATTCAAATTAAAACCACATTGAGATATCACTTATAACAGTTAGAATGGCCAAAATTAACAAGACAGGAAACAACATGTGTTGGAGGGGATGTGGAGAAAGGGGAACCCTCTTCCACTGTTGGTGGAAATGCAAGTTGGTGCAGCCTCTTTGCAGAACAGTGTGGAGATTCCTCAAGAAATTAAAAATAGAACTTCCCTATGACCCTGCCATTGCACTCCTGGGTATTTACCCCAAAGATACAGATGGAATGAAAAGAAGGGCCATCTGTACCCCAATGTTTATAGCAGCAATGGCCACGGTCACGAAACTATGGAAAGGACCAAGATGCCCTTCAACGGACGAATGGATAAGGAAGATGTGGTGCATATACACTGTGGAGTTTTATGCCTCCATCAGAAAGGACGAATACCCAACTTTTTTAGCAACATGGACGGGACTGAAAGAGATTATGCTGAGTGAAATAAGTCAAGCAGAGAGAGTCAGTTATCATATGGTTTCACTTATTTGTGGAGCATAACAAATAGCATGGAGGCCATGAGGAAATAGAGAGGAGAAAAGACTTGGGGGAAATTGGAGGGGAGTTGAACCATGAGAGACTATGGACTCTGAAAAACAATCCGAGGGTTTTGAAGGGGCGAGGGGTGGGAGGTCAGGGTACCAAGTGGTGGGTATTATAGAGGACACGGATTGCATGGAGCACTGGGTGTGGTGGAAAAAAAATGAATACTGTTATGCTGGAAATTAATTAATTAATTAAAAAAAAGAAAACCCAAAAAACTCCACCCCAAAATTGCTAGAACTCATACAGCAATACAGCCATATGACAGGATACAAAATCAATGCACAGAAATCAGTTGCATTTCTATACATTAATAATGAGAGAGAACCACACACCATACACAAGGATAAACTCAAAATGGATGAAAGACCCAATGTGAAGCAGGAATCCATGAAAATCTCTGAGAGCAAAGGCAGTAACCACTTCAACCTTGGCCAGAGCAAAGTCTTGCAAGACATGTCTCTAAAGGCAAGAGAAACAAAAGCAAAACTGAACTATTGGGACACAAACTGAGGGTTGTGAAAGGGGAGGTTGATGGGGGTATGGGGTAAATGGGTGATGGGCATTAAGGAGTACACACGAAGTGATGAGCACTGGGTGTATATGCAACTGATGAATCATTGAACAGTGCATCAGAAGCTAATGATGTACTAAATGTTGGCTAATTGAATTCAAATTTTAACAAAATGTTTTCCCTGTGTTCAATGATTTTTTTTTTTTTTTACCATTGTCTCATCACTCTCATTATTTTTGTTTTTTATTATATGGAG
>NW_026744892.1:0-2776 GCF_022355385.1 Mustela nigripes
ACAACCCAAACAATAAGAAAAATACTCATAATCCAAATCTAATAAGGGTATAGTAGTTTTTAAAGAGCTTAATGGAAGGCTTTGAGGGCCTTGAATATAATAACATGAACTTATTTCCTTGTAATTGCCATCAGAAAGAAGATGGCTAAAAGCATCTTGTATTAAGATGCTTGTCACTAAAAGCAAAGTGACCATGAGTGTTATAATAGCTAAGACAAATGCAAGCAATTCCAAGAAATGAGCGTCAGTGCAGGAAAGCTGCAGTATAGGGGAAATATCACACATGAAATGATCAATTCCTCTGGAAGGACAGAAATCCAGTGTTAGTCCCACAGCCAGTGGTACAAATGAAAGCAGAAAGCCAACTGTCCATGAACTGAATAGAAGTTGGTAGCACACTTTGTTATTCATAATGATGAGGTAATGGAGGGGTTTGCAGATTGCTACATACCGGTCAAAAGACATGGCAGCCAGTAAGTAAAATTCTGTAATTTCTAATAAGGAGAAAAAGAAGAACTGAGATGCATAACCATTGTAGGCAATTATTTTGTTTTTAGTCACGATGCATATCAGGTATCTAGGAATACAGATTGTTGTCAAGGAAGCTTCCATGAATGAGAAATTTCGGAGGAAAAAATACATGGGAGTCTTGAGGCGGGGATCTAGCAACGTAAGAAGAATGATAGTTAAGTTCCCCATCATAATCAATACGTAGTTTATAAAGAGAAATATGAAAATCACAATTTGCAGTTGTGGGTCATCGGTCAATCCTAGGAGAATGTACTCCATCTCTCTTGACTGATTCCTCATTTCAGATTTGAGTCTTAGGGGATAGATGTAGGAAAACAACTCCAGAAGTGGAAATAAGATTTTTTTAAAAAGCTACAGAAAAAAGCCATAGTAAAAATGTAAATAAGTTAAAAGGTTGATCCAACTAAATAAGGCAGATAATACTTAAAATTATAACATAGGTCAACCTAGGCAGCCTCGAACTTATTGTTCCATTTAAGTAACAGTTATGTTAACACTATTAAATTTTTTCTTTCTCTATTTGAACTTAAAAGATAATATAAATTTTAGCTGATCATTTCCAAAAGAGCTGAGTTCTGTTAAAGTGTCTAAATAGAACATAGGCTTGACTTTAAATGTGTTTTCTATGTAAAGCTTAAAAATTTTTGAAAAGTTCTTGTAACATCTAAAAAATTAAACCAATGTCCATTCACAATGTTTATTCAAAAATAATGCTAAAATATATGTGAAATATAGAAACAATGAATTATACATTTCTCTATGATTGAAATTTCATGATATATACCATTATTTATTTTTCCACAATGTAGTAATTCCCCATTGTTTTTTTGTCTCATTTCACTTAATATTATTTTTCTTTGATTTCTAACACATCAGTGTTCTCAAATTGGTTGCATTTGATCATGAAGTTTTGATGATTGAATCTACATAAAAATAGAAAGATATATTACAGTTAAAAAGTCAGTGGCTACTACCTGACTTGTACTTGAGGTATTGCTTTCGTTTATGATCCAGATATTTATTGCAAACTATAAGTGACTTACCATATATAGGAGACATTGGTATAATTTTCCTCCTATGGGAATATGGTAGAAATGGGTCAAAAATAAATGATGAGGGGCGCCTGGGTGACTCAGTGGGTTATAGCCTCTGCCTTCAGCTCAGGTCATGATTTCAGGATCCTGTGATCAAGCTCTGCATCGGGCTCCCTGCTTGGAGGGGAGCCTGCTTCCTCCTCCCTCTCTTTCTCTCTCTGCCTGCCTCTCTGCCTACTTGTGATTTCTCTCTGTCAAATAAATAAATAAATAAATAAATCTTAAAAAAATGATTCAAAAAAATAAAAAAATAAAGGATGAACATTCTCTCTCTTATGAAAAAATTCAACAATTTAAGAGAAAAGTTCATTCCAAAGCTTTTCTCTAGAAGGAGTCTAAAGAATAATATGCATTCTGGACATGATATGCATCTGTTAATATCTTTCACTTTCACTTACACTCATTACAATGATGACCCAGATATTACAAATAATTAAGTTAGAATCTTCTTCCTGGTAAGGTAAGATTCATTTTCCATCTTCTTATATTTAAAATGAAGGTAACAGTTTCCATAAAAATTGTAAGTGAAAATATAATGATCTAAATGAAAATGGATATTGGGAAATCCCTCATATGAAAGGAGCCCAAATTTTGTAACAAGAAATTCTGGCTTCAAATCATGCACTAGCAAAAAGTCACAGTTTTATCATTTTGCACATAAGAGACACAGGGGGTTAATTATAATTTAAAAAAAAAAAAAAAAGGAAAGAAAAAGAATTGTCCCCTGGAGATTAGTGTCAAGAGGAATACCAGTTATGTAAAAAAATAGAAAAACAACAACAAACCAAAGTAGGAAGGACATAAAAACTACTATGAATTGCTTTAAGCACAAAGTGAATTTCTTTAGCTACAAAACAGATAATCCCCCAAAAGAGAATAAGAAATAATTCAAACTCTATACTTAAGCCCAACAAGAATTTCAGATATTCCAGTACCCTGGGACACTATGACCATTTATACACATTAAGAGGGTTTATTCAAAAAGGGAACCTTTCTCTTGCTTCCTCAATCAATGTTGGGAAGATTTCATTAACTTGTTGCATATGCCCCAAATTGGAGGTATAGGGCAGTACTTAAATGTTTCATTATTTTTTTTTAAATTTTGAAACAATATAAAATATAAAAAAGAAAACCAACAAATAACCATGAGG
>NW_026744893.1:0-2776 GCF_022355385.1 Mustela nigripes
AACAGAGGCTACCCGGGGCAAAGCCCACACGGGGTCAGCGTGGCCTCAGGGCCCGCAGGGTCACAGAAGGATCGGGGGTGTCTGAGTGTTGCAGAGCTTGCGGGTATTGGAACGGGAAAGCCGGCTACAGAGACAGAGCCGACAGTAAGCGGTGGCAAGACAAGTGTCACCCGCGCCCTGTGCGGAGAGATGGAAGCCTGGCTGCTAAGGAGACAGGAGGGGATGACTAGGGCAGGGGCGCGTGCTCCACTCTGAGGATGGAGTCTGGGCAAAAGACATGCCTGTCCTGAGCCTCTGGGCCCAAGGGGCAAGCCGCTCCCTGGAAACCTGTCCCTGGTTCAGACATGTGCTTGCCACCAGGCCCCTAACCTGAACTCGCAGAAGTAGCTCCCTAAAGGAACGGGCCGTCAGATAACATCTTCCTCCAGGATGTGGAAGCGTTCGCGGAGGCCGGGGTGTCCGGGGAAGGAGTGAGATAAGTCCCCCACAGCTCCCCATCCCAGTGCACAGGCGGTGTGCAGGGATCCTGTCGCCTCTCCTCTCCTGTGGGGAAGGCACTGTCCTAGTCCCCGAGTCCGCCTGAGCACCAGAGCAAAAGGCTAAGCGTTGCCTATACCGGGAGATGGTAGTGTGCATGGAGTGCCATACTAGGCCACGCACGCTGCTGCGGGTTGTGTCTGTCTCTGCTTAGTTTGGCCTGGCAGGTTGAACACAGGGCGCGAACATAGAGCCCGCGAAAGCAAGGCCCAAGAGGCACCAGCTCTCCCGCAGCTCTTCTTCCCTGATGCGACAGAGCGAACGCCTAAAGCCTTCCTGAGAAAGCAGCGGCGAAATGCTGGTTTGCGCAAAGCCCAAAGCCTCTGATTGCGCAAGGCAGGCTCTGTGAAATCAGAGTCGGTTCTGCGGGCTGCTGTTGCTGCTTGCCTTAACCTAGTATTCACAGACCATTGGGAGAAACCCGCATAGAGCAAATGCGTTTTTGTTCCTGCATCCCCTCTGGGAAGGCACAGCATTCGCTGGGAAATCAGTGTCGGTTCTGTGGGATGCTGATGCTGCTTGCCTGAACATAGTCTCTGAAGCATCGTGGGAGAAACCTGTATGGAGCGAAATCCTCTTATCCCGGGCATCCCCCTGCCTGGGAGAGAAGAGTGGTTAAGCCCGTGGAAACAGCCTTAAGGAAAGGGACACGTCTGTGACTGCACTCTCCAGTAGCATGTCTGGGGAAGGCACAGCACGCCGCCCATGGAGAAGAGAAGGAGCCGTTGGCCTTGCTGTCGGGAAACAGTTGTGAAGCAGGAGAGCCTGGCATGGCAGGAACAGCGGGCGGATGGCAAGACAAGTGTCACCACAGTCTTTGATGACACTTTTGATTCAAGGCTCATCTACTCTACAGATGAGACTACTCTGTCAAAGTTTTAAAGGCAACATGTTTAAAGGCAACATCATGAAAGAATTTTTGGTGGATTGCTTTGGTTTTCTATTCATGGTATCAGATGAGTTTAAGGGAGCATAATCCAATAAAAAATTTAAACTTAATTTTAAAAAATAAGAAAAAAAACACATTTTAATATCTTTGCTTTTGTGGTTCCTGCAAATGAAAATGCAAGAAATGGCTGAGAACATTTTCTTTTTTTCTGTTTGTTTTTCTTCAATTTGGACCTCCTCCTTAGGTCTCTGATCTAAGAATGCTTACACAGACTCTGTAGTGCAGAAAGGACAAAATATCATATTATAAAATATTCTATTCCTATCCTTTCGTACACCCGAACAATAAGTTAATATATGTGCTGCCAAAGGAGCACACCAGAGCAGTAAGTTAAATGAAGATTGTATGGGGAAGACAAAACAATTATTCCATAAATTGAGTGGGTTTTGAATGGGACATGAAGGGCGGACTTGTGAGTTAGGAAAATATATATATATATATATATATATATATAAAGACTTAATGAAGGTTTAATTAAAGCATAACAACTTTGCTGTATTACTGAAATATATTAAAATGATGATATGGAAATACCTTGCTTATTACTTAATATCTCACAGAGTAACATCAAATCACCTATTAATCCTTTCTACTAACAGCTGTTCCTCTGTTTCACTTTACATAACATATGATGGATTGACATTTGTAAAAATAAGGGGGAAACATGAAAGAAAGTGAACAATTAGAAAGGATCAAAATACAGTAATAAACCAGGTAAATAACCAGTGAATATTTACTATAATGTAAATATATGCTGCTTCAATGCATGCACATTTATAAACTGAGAATTTTCAGGAGTGACATCCAATGTAGAAAATCTAGATGGTGTTATAGAAAATTCCATAAAACCCTTTGCATTAGTTTAACAGCCTGGTATAATATTTAGAAACCAGACTGTGTAATTTCGTTGAGCAGTTAAACATAGAAAAACATGGCTGAAATAATGATAGACACTTAACATTTACTTAAATTTTTGTTTATTTTTATCCTTTAATGCCCATATTGTGTTCATAATGTCCCAAGTATTTGTGGTTGTTAGAGAAAAGTAAATTTGAAAATTTCCATGGGGAGGGGAAATGGTATCTGTTTGTAAAACAAAACAAAACAAAGACACAGGGCACCTTTCCTATGGTTGTGAGTTGCCCTTCCCTTACTGCTCAATGCATTTTCATTAACACCCACCTCACACTCCATAGGCAGCCATCTGTGTTCCCATCTTTAAGAAATTTTATCCTACAAGTCGTTCCTCATGACACTGTTGCCTATGACATAAATCAAACAGACATTCAA
>NW_026744894.1:0-2776 GCF_022355385.1 Mustela nigripes
GAGCCCGACATCAGGCTCTGTGCTCAGCAGGGTCTGGTTGAGATTCCGTCTGCCTCTGCCTTCTCCCAACCCTGCTTTCTCTCTCAAATAAATTTTGAAAACAAAAGTGTTTTTCCATCTGCGCAGTTCAGTACAATATTTTAACAAATTGATATGTGGGCAAAGTCACAAATTAAATTTCAAATCAATTTGTAGAACATTAGAATCACATGTAGACATTTTTGAGTCATGTTATGTCAACAGAGGGAATGTGCGTCTCTGTTGCTACTGGCAAAAAGAAAGAGGTTTCCGTATTATAAGCCTTTGAGCTGTTATCTGCTGTATGTGTTTGTCTTGCATAAATTTCTAATTGCTTTTGTATTTGTCCCTTAATTTTGCTTAGTTTTGTAGAAAGCACAGAAAGTGTTTAACACAGAAAGTGTTAAATCATGGAAAAGGAAATAAAGCCAGTGAGAAAACTATTGCATTTGAAGTCATGTAGTATTTTACATCCTAACCATGATAATTTTCTAATATAAATGGACATTTTCTGTATTTCAGTTAAGTAAAAAGTTCAGTTCAGTTAAAAGAGAAATAATTGGGGATTATGAGTTTATATGTAATATAATTTTTCCTATTTAAAAAAATGGAAAATAAGGTCCTAGTTAGGATTTTGTACAGGATATCTGATTTTAAGGAACATATTCCTGACTTTAAGTGTTATTAGGTATATTCAGATTTAGAATTGCTAGCTCTTTCCAGTGAATTGAGCTTTTACTGTGTCCTGGGATTGAGTCCTACATCGGGCTCCCTGCTTCGTGGGAAGCATGCTTCTCTCTCCCACTCCCCCTGCTTGTGTTCCTCTCACGGTATCTCTCTCTCTCTGTCAAATAAATAAATAAAATCTTCAAAAAAATAAAAAAATGTACTGTGATAAAGTATAGCTACAGATCTTTTTTTTTGATTTGTGTTCTACACAGTATGTTCTCCATGTTTTTACTTCCATTCTATCTCATATTTAAGATGTACTTTTGTAGTCATTAGATCTTTTTTAAATACAATTCAGGTATTAATTCATTTTCCCCTTCCGTTAGCTTGTTAGCTTTCTGTACTTTTACTGTTCTTACATGCATCTTTGACTCAAGTCCAAAAAGTAAAGAAGTACTTTTTTTATTTCCCATTAAATGAAAGGGTTTTAGAACACCTTAACTTTATTTACTACTGTACTGTACTGTTGTTGTGTATTATTAATATTTTAAATTCTACAGTGTATTATTATCTTCTTTAGTCAATATTTACTTAGAGTTACATATTTACCCTGTTCCTTATTCTTATTTGTTTGTTTATGTACGTACTTTTTGGTGCAGTATCCAAGCTATGTCTGGTATCCATTTTTCTTTCTTTCTTTTTTTTTTATTTAAATTTTTTATTTTTTTATAAACATATAATATATTTTTATCCCCAGGGGTACAGCTCTGTGAATCGCCAGGTTTACACACTTCACAGCACTCATCATAGCACATACCCTCCCCAATGTCCATAACCCCATCCTCCTTCTCCCACCCCCCCTCTCCCTAGCAACCCTCAATTTGTTTTGTGAGATTAAGAGTCACTTATGGTTTGTTTCCCTCCCAATCCCATCTTGTTTCATTTATTCTTCTCCTACCCCCATAACCCCCCATGTTGCATCCCCACTTCCTCATATCAGGGAGACCATATGATAGTTGTCTTTCTCCGCTTGACTTATTTCGCTAAGCATGATACCCTCTAGTTCCATCCACGTCATTGCAAGTGGCAAGATTTCATTTCTTTTGATGGCTGCATAGTATTCCATTGTGTATATATACCACATCTTCTTTATCCATTCATCTATTGATGGACATTTAGGTTCTTTCCATAGTTAGGCTATTATAGACATTGCTGCTATAAACATTTGGGTGCCTGTGCCCCTTTGGATCACTAGGTTTGTGTCTTTAGGATAAATACCCAGTAGTGCTATTGCTGGGTCATAGGGTAGTTCTATTTTCAACATTTTGAGGAACCTCCATGTTGTTTTCCAGAGTGGTTGTACCAGCTTGCATTCCCACCAACAGTGTAGGAGGGATTCCCCTTTCTCCGCATCCTCGCCAGCATCTGTCATTTCCTGACTTGTTAATTTTAGCCATTCTGACTGGTGTGAGGTGATATCTCATTGTGGTTTTGATTTGTATTTCCCTGATGCCGAGTGATATGGAGCACTTTTTCATGTGTCTGTTGGCCATCTGGATGTCTTCTTTGCAGAAATGTTCCATGCTCCTGGATTGGAAGAATAAATATTGTGAAAATGTCTATTCTACCTAAAGCAATCTACACATTTAATGCAATTCCTATCAAAGTACCATCCATCTTTTTCAAAAAATGGAACAAATAATCCTATAATTTATATGGAACCAGAAAAGACCTCGAATAGACAAAGGAATATTGAAAAAGAAAGCCAGAGTTGGTGGCATCACAATTCCAGACTTCAAGCTCTATTACAAAGCTGTCATCATCAAGACAGCATGGTACTGGCACAAAAACAGACACATAGATCAATGGAACAGAATCGAGAGCCCAGAAATAGACCCTCAACTCTACAGTCAACTAATCTTCGACAAAGCAGGAAAGAATGTCCAATGGAAAAAAGACAGCCTC
Source organism: Mustela nigripes (assembly GCF_022355385.1). Taxonomy (NCBI): domain Eukaryota; kingdom Metazoa; phylum Chordata; class Mammalia; order Carnivora; family Mustelidae; genus Mustela; species Mustela nigripes. The sequence goes on from NW_026744894.1 coordinate 2,653, forward strand.
TTCAATAAATGGTGTTGGGAAAATTGGACAGCCACATGCATAAAAATGAAATTGGACCATTTCCTTACACCACACACGAAAATAGACTCCAAATAGGTGAAGGACCTCAATGTGAGAAAGGAAT
>NW_026744895.1:0-2776 GCF_022355385.1 Mustela nigripes
TTTTCTAGTTTACTTCCTGCTGCTTTAAAAAAGCTCAATAACATCAGTTTGAAGATTCCTAAAGAAATCCATGTCACTGGGATGCCTGGGTGGCTCAGTCCAGTTAAGCATATGTATTCAGCCCAGGTCATGACCCCAGGGTTCTTGGATGGAGTCCCAAAAGTGGTGGGGGAGAGCAGTCCCTGCTCAGCAGGGAGCCTGACTCTCCTTCTGCCAGCCACTCCCCCTGCCCGTGCTATCTCTCTGACAAGTAAATAAATAAAATCTTAAAAAAAACAAAGAACAAAACAGCCACTGCATTTCCAGAAAATGTTCTTATGCCAACTTATTTGGTAGTTATAAAGGCAGTTTTGTGAATAGTACTTTCAAGTAATCAAATACACAGAAGTGATTATAAAACACATGAAATGGTTCAGCTTTTCACTCTGGATTCTTGTAAGTAGGTCACTTGCACAGCTCCCTTAGAGATGAGCTTAGTTTTGCTATATGTATTACTCAGAAACCTATAGAACTCTTCTAATTTGGACTCTTCAAAGGTAACTATAAACAATATTAAAAAAAAAAAAGTATCTTCCTAGTTCCAGAAAGAGGGTAAAACTGGGGATGACAAGATAATAGGGAGCATATGTCTTAGGATTAAAGAAAAATGTTTAAATTATTTTCAAAATAAGTGAAAATATAAATGAAAAAGACAATACACTTGGCTAGATGTAATGATACATCTTTGATCACATCAGGAGTCCGTCATATAATGTATTCCACTGGTTTTAAGACTTAATTTCATTGTAAGGGGTTACAGAATTATGGTTAAGACTGTGAACTATTATATAAAATTATAAGGAATGACAGATGTTTTCCTGTTGATAAAAATAACCATTTGAATCATCATATATTCTAAATAAAAATGTCATATATCATACCCAGAAACAATACAAAGAGAATGGCCAACAACAGCAGACAACAGAACTGAATTCTCAACTATGTTTAAGCAAGCTTCTGGGTACCTAAGTATCTCTAAAATAAAAAACTTACTATTATATACACACCATCTAGAGTGTAGTATTATGAGTCATTTGGGTCTTCCCAAGATGACAATTTAAAAGCACTTGAAAACATTCAAGAGAAAAGCAACTTAAATAACTGAAATAATCTGAGGAGACTGGAGGTACAATGAAGACAAATGAAAAAGTTAACTTCTTAGTACAGAAAGATAAAGTCAGAAAAAGAATGTCTGAAGACTATATAGGATATATTAACCAATATAAACACAGGCTTTTAGCTGGATTATCCTTGAATTAGATAAATTTTGTAAATCCATTTATCCATTCAATAAATATTTGAATTCCTCTTAATATGAGGTACAGTGTTAGATTCTGGATATATATATATATATATATATCCAGAATCTAACACTGTACCTCATATTAAGAGGAATTCAAATATTTATTGAATGGATAAATGGATTTACAAAATTTATCTAATTCAAGGATAATCCAGCTAAAAGCCTGTGTTTATATTGGTTAATATATCCTATATAGTCTTCAGACATTCTTTTTCTGACTTTATCTTTCTGTACTAAGAAGTTAACTTTTTCATTTGTCTTCATTGTACCTCCAGTCTCCTCAGATTATTTCAGTTATTTAAGTTGCTTTTCTCTTGAATGTTTTCAAGTGCTTTTAAATTGTCATCTTGGGAAGACCCAAATGACTCATAATACTACACTCTAGATGGTGTGTATATAATAGTAAGTTTTTTATTTTAGAGATACTTAGGTACCCAGAAGCTTGCTTAAACATAGTTGAGAATTCAGTTCTGTTGTCTGCTGTTGTTGGCCATTCTCTTTGTATTGTTTCTGGGTATGATATATGACATTTTTATTTAGAATATATGATGATTCAAATGGTTATTTTTATCAACAGGAAAACATCTGTCATTCCTTATAATTTTATATAATAGTTCACAGTCTTAACCATAATTCTGTAACCCCTTACAATGAAATTAAGTCTTAAAACCAGTGGAATACATTATATGACGGACTCCTGATGTGATCAAAGATGTATCATTACATCTAGCCAAGTGTATTGTCTTTTTCATTTATATTTTCACTTATTTTGAAAATAATTTAAACATTTTTCTTTAATCCTAAGACATATGCTCCCTATTATCTTGTCATCCCCAGTTTTACCCTCTTTCTGGAACTAGGAAGATACTTTTTTTTTTTTAATATTGTTTATAGTTACCTTTGAAGAGTCCAAATTAGAAGAGTTCTATAGGTTTCTGAGTAATACATATAGCAAAACTAAGCTCATCTCTAAGGGAGCTGTGCAAGTGACCTACTTACAAGAATCCAGAGTGAAAAGCTGAACCATTTCATGTGTTTTATAATCACTTCTGTGTATTTGATTACTTGAAAGTACTATTCACAAAACTGCCTTTATAACTACCAAATAAGTTGGCATAAGAACATTTTCTGGAAATGCAGTGGCTGTTTTGTTCTTTGTTTTTTTTAAGATTTTATTTATTTACTTGTCAGAGAGATAGCACGGGCAGGGGGAGTGGCTGGCAGAAGGAGAGTCAGGCTCCCTGCTGAGCAGGGACTGCTCTCCCCCACCACTTTTGGGACTCCATCCAAGAACCCTGGGGTCATGACCTGGGCTGAATACATATGCTTAACTGGACTGAGCCACCCAGGCATCCCAGTGACATGGATTTCTTTAGGAATCTTCAAACTGATGTTATTGAGCTTTTTTAAAGCAGCAGGAAGTAAACTAGAAAA
>NW_026744896.1:0-2776 GCF_022355385.1 Mustela nigripes
GGATAAAGACTTTGTAATTAAGTAACATATTTAGGGAGTGTTTGGTGATTCATACTTTTTAAGTTAATTTTAAGCATTTGCTAATGGTACTGAAATAGTTTTTTTAAAGATCTGTTTATTTATTTGGGGGAGAGAGCACATGAGCAGGAGGGGAAGAGGGAGAGGGAGAGAGAGCTTCAAGCAGACTCAGAGCTGAGCACGGAGCCCAACATGGGAATCCATCTCACAACACTGAGATCATGACATGAGCCAAAACCAAAGAGGCCGACACTTAGCCGACTGTGCTACCCAGGCACCCTGGCACCAAAATATTTTTGACTTCTCAGACTTATGTCACTTATACTTATTTATATTGAGATCACCCTCTGTTTTCTGAACATATTTGTCTCTTTCTGTTTTTATCTCTGTGGACTATATACTCTGCCCATTTCCTCACTCTGATGAGACAGTGTTTGCCAAGTGACCCAAGATGGTGCTCCAGTGTAATGGAGACTAAACAGGCTGTGGCCCTTGTTTTTCTTCTTTTATTTTCTTTTTTTCTTTCCTCTCCTCTCCTCTCCCCTTCCCTCTACTTCCTTCCTTCCTTCCTGTTCTTGTTGTTCCTCCTCTCCCTCCCCACCTTTCTTCTTCTTCTTCTTCTAGGACTCATGATGGGGGGGAGGTGCAGAGAGAGAGAGAATCTCAAGCAACCTCCACCCTGGGCACAGAGCCTGATGTGGGGCTCAGTCTTAATGACCATGAGATCATGACCTGAGCCAAAATCAAGAGTCTGACACTTCACTTAACTGAGCCATTCATGTGCCCCATTATTTCAGTATAAACAGGTTTTTGGGAAAATCAAATGGAAAAGCAAAAGTAAATAGGGAAATAATGCGGTTTCTTTTGATTCTTTTGTTGGGTGTTAATTTCTCCCTCACTTATAAGATGTTAGAGAGTTTCACAAATGGAAACATCCATAGAAGCCAGGGGTTCCAGGATTTATCCAGGAGACCTCCGTGTGAAACTTCTTCTACAAGCATCTTACTAGATTATGTATCAATACCTAGTGGCAGAAAACTCCCTGTGTCATATTCTGGTATCATACCTTTCTAATTGCCTGTCATTTTTACCATGTTGATTAGAAATATGACTTCCGGGATGCCTGGGTGGCTCAGTGGGTTAAAGCCTCTACCTTCAGCTCAGGTCATGATCCCAGAGTCCTGGGACTGAGCCTCCTATCAGGCTCTCTGCTCAGCAGGGAGCCTGCTTCCCTTCCTCTCTCTCTCTGCCTGCCTTTCTGGCTAGTTATGATCTCTCTCTCTGTCAAATAAATAAAATCTTTAAAAAAAATATGACTCCTAGAAAAGTTAATCAGTTGGCCCTTACTTTGTCTTGCGCAACCTAGGAGAATGTATTCTTCATCTTCATGTGTCAGCTTCTCTGAGGATTTGAAGAGGGACACCAATGAGACTGAAGTTGAGCTCATGGCACAGTTTCATGTATCTGAGGGTTTTGATTCTCACGGTCATCATGGTTACGTTTCCCATCTAGGTTGTCAGCATCCCTTTTAAAAAGTAGAGCTGTTATCCAGAAATGGACGAGCTATTTGGAGTATGGTCTGACCACATTAGAGTAAAAAGGTTCACATGTCCTGCATACATTTTTCTTAACTTGAGATTGCATTTATGCTCTGGACACTGCAATTCCTTTCTTATTAGGAAATACAGAATGTGACTTTTAAAAATGGTTTCATTTTTATTAAATATTAGACTTGAGTGTCTTTATCTTAATTGATTGTTGCATAGAATGAGCTGTTTGTTTCCCCTGATGCATACTCATGGACTACATTATGATTCTTGGCAAAAAGGAGAGTTGTTGGTCTTCTTGAGTCCACTGCTGTGTAGTTCTGAGCTTTGTGATCTCTCGGGTAGAGCTGTCTTCTCCTTTATCACCAGGTCATCCCGCTCCTCCTACGTGGATGAGGACTGTGACTCATTGGCCCTCTGTGACCCTATGCAGAGGATGAATTGTGAGGTGGACAGCCTTCCCGAGAGTTGCTTTGACAGCGGCTTGTCTACCCTGAGAGACTCCAATGAATATGACTCGGAGGTGGAATACAGGCACCAGAGGGCACTTCAGAGGTCACACGGCACGCAGGAGAGCTTTGGGGGTGATGCTTCAGACGTAGATGTAAGCCCCGGAAATCACTGTCTCCTGAGCCGTACCTTCAATAGAAATCTATCACCCTGTTTGACTTGTATCTGTCATGGCAATACTACTTAAAGGTTATAAATATGAAACCTAGTCAGTAGAATGTATTTTTCTTCATCAGGGTAGGGAAAAATTTTCACAGATTGCCATTTGGGGCTCCTCTGTTCCATAACAGAGCTGACTATAGATTCATCTGCATATTTTTCTTCTCTTTAATCCATAATATATATGTGTAATGAGAGACTTTGTTTTTTAATGGCTGACTAAAAAAAAAATAATAACAAAAACCAGGTTCCTGATATAAGGGATGAAGAGACGTTTGGTGCCGAAGGTATGGCTGCCATCTTAGACTGGAAATCCCAGGGGTCCACTAGTGAGGGCAGCGTTGTCAGTTCTTCAAGAAAGCCCATCTCAGCTCTGTCACCACAGGTAGGTAGTATCTGGGATATTATATTCATGAACACTGTGAATTTTCGGTGCCTTATAACTTATTAGGAAGACAACTGGCCCGACCTTTGTCACCCACGGTGGCTTTGTCTCCCTAGACAGACATGGTGGATGGCGACCATAAATCTTCCAGCTCACA
>NW_026744897.1:0-2775 GCF_022355385.1 Mustela nigripes
CATAAGTGACCTTTAATCTCACAAAACAAACTGAGGGTTGCTGGGGGGAGGGGGTTTGGTAGAACGGGGTGGGATTATGGACATTGGGGAGGGTATGTGCTTTGGTGAGTGCTGTGAAGTGTGTAAACCTGGTAATTCACAGACCTGTACCCCTGGGGATAAAAATATATGTTTATAAAAAATAAAAAATTAAAATAAAATAAAATAAAATAAGACAAAACATTAAAAGATATAACATTATAATATTTTAGTTCATTTAGTTCCATGTTACTAAATCTGGTGAATGCAGTTTTAGTTAGTTCTGGAAATTTTTATCCATTTCAGTTTTAGGATTTTTAAGCATATCAAATATTTGTGTTTGTCTTGAAAGTCTCCCATATGAATTTTCTTAAGACAGAATTTATCTTAAAAGAGAATTAAAATAATTACAAATGATAAAACTCAGAATAGGTATGGTTAAATTACCAGGTGATGACCTTATTAAAATATTAAAACCCTAGAAATTTATAGAATTTTTAGAGTAGTTACAGCATTTATCCAAATGTAACCCAAGGTTTAGTAGTACTTATTGAGTATTTTAGTATATTAAGGAAAGGCCTTATGAGTTAAAGAGATCTTATTTATAATTTAAATCTTGTCAGCAATTGTTAAAACCTTATAAAGTTTTAAAATACATGCTGAAATATAATTAGGAATGTTAAATACCTGATAAAACAGAACATAGAAACTGGGTTTTTTGGGCAGGCAAAGAAAAAACCATAACAGATCAATTAACCTAAGAAAATTTTGCCCTTTTAAACAGAGAGAAAACCAGCTTTTTTATATCAGTGTCTTTTTTATTATTATTATTATTAAGCATGTAGTCTTAAGATAGGGTTTTTATTGGGTTTACCCCCCATCGTGAATGATGTCGCAGACAAAGGGAGGGGGATCTTTCAGATGCTGTCCTGCTTGCGTCCCTCGCGGGAACTTAGGAGCGTCTTAGCTAAGGTCCGTCCGTATAAACCTTGGACCAGGCTACTCCGTGGAGTAGATGATCATTATGCCATATGACGCCCCGTGAGATTCAGGGTGCAGCCTACTCAGACTCTGTAGCTGAAGCAGTGGAACCATACAGACACATTCACACAGTCAGGCACTCTTCAGATTCAGACAGGTTGGACACCCTCTCCTTTGGGTATTCCTGGCTAATGGGATGTGATCAGTCTTCAGTTAGTAGAATTTTGTACTCTTAGAAACACCTTAATCTCTAGTGAAGACTAAGTATTAACCAATTGTCAACTGTTACAACAGAATTCTTCAGATGGCAAATTTATCAAGCAGTTAAGAATAAAACATGTTTACCAACAGATTTAAATATTCTTATTTTCTTTGCTGTAATTAGTTAAAAGCACAAACCTATATTCGATACTCAATGCTTTAGCACTTTATCCTATCAGAAAAGACCTAGATGTCCAACAAATTTAATTTCATTTGTCATCCAAGCAAAACTTTAAAGTTTCAGGTTACCAAAGACTTTGAAAGCTTCTTTAATAATCACCTATTAAAACTTTGAAACAGACAATTAATCAACAATTTAGTCATTTCTTTGCTAACAGATTTTAACAGATTTTAACAAATAACATGAGCTTATTTGACCTGTAGTAAAACTTCTGAAGTTTTACATTTACTACTGTTAACTCAAAGGACATGTTTATCCTAATTAACCCGGCAAACTTCACTTAGTTCAAATACTGATTTTTATTCCACTTGGGCCCACTCCACTTTGAATGTTTACCTGAGACATGGGTGGGAAGATCTGGAGTGGGGGGCATTAGGTCTTACTTTCACTTTATGACTTGGCGTCTGCCATCCAGTATCCGGGATTTCACAGGCCGATTTGATCTTAGATTCACCCCCTAAGGAGGGAGTAGTATTAACCACAACATGAGTACACTGGGGCATTAAAAGATTATTTGGTACCAGCTGTTTACATGGTGCATCTAAAAACGAGTGCAACAGAGCTGCAGAAGAGGAAGCATGATAAACATTATTATTATCAAGATAAACATCATCCTTTTCAATTTCATCACCACCTGAAGTTATTAATACCGGGGGCGGTAAAGGAACTGCACCAGGAGGACTCTCAGATATATGACATTTATTGAATAATTCCTCCAAAGAGGGGAGAGATGGTGCCAATGCCATCATGCAATCTCTGCCCTGGGAAGGCCATAAACTGCACATTAATAAATCCTCATCTTCTTCTCCTACTGAATGAGATTTTAAAGACAATAACTCAATAGAATTTTCAGTGTCCAAAAGGTCCCGAATCTGAGACCAGAGGTTCATTGTACCCTCTGGAACTGCTGCAGTGCCGTGAGCAAAAATTTGATTCTTAATTTTTTGAAACACACGGCGCCAATTTTCAAGATTTATACTCCCTTCCTTAGGAAACCAGGGGCATAAATCACTAACAACCTCAAAAAATCCCTGAAGAGTCTTGTGAGAGACTCTTGACCCTCTCTCCTTTAGAAGAGCTTTCAGGGCCTGCAAAAAATAACCCTCTTGGGTTGACTGAACTGTCCCCATATTTTACTCCTGTCATTCCAGACCACCTGGATTCTCCTACCTGATACGAATTTCTCAATTGAAATGCCACTTGTCTTCAGGTCCCTGTTCGGGCACCACCTGTCATGGCCAGTGTGACAAACTGACCAGGAATGTGAGGGTAAGAGGATGGTGACAAGAAATTAAGAGACAAAGAGATGGGGGCAGGAGGAGCACCAAGGAGGA
>NW_026744898.1:0-2775 GCF_022355385.1 Mustela nigripes
TTTGGGTTCAGGGTTCATGACTTGGAGGTCTGGTTTAGGGTTTGGGTTCGTGGTTCAGGGCTTGGATCCAGGGCTCAGGTACAGGCTTTGGGTTCCATTTCAGGTTTGGGATTCAGGGTTCTAGTTTGGGCTTTAAGGTCAGCTTAGGTTTCAGCGTTGTTAGGGGTTAAGGTTAGGTTTAGGGATGACACATTTTCTTTAGTTGTCATCATGGACAAAAAAATTCTATCTGAAGTTTCTAAGTCAGAAATGTATTTCATCTGGGGGCGCCTGGGTGGCTACGCGTGTTAAGCCTCTGCCTTGGGCTCAGGTCATGATCTCAGGGTCCTGGGATCGAGCCCTTCATCAGGCTCTCTGCTTGGCGGGGAGCCTGCTTCCCCATCTTTCTCTCTGCCTGCCTCTCTGCCTACTTGTGGTCTCTGTCTGTCAAATAAATAGAAATTAAAAAATAAAGGAAATGTATTTCATCTGGGTGTCAGGAGTTGGTTTTCAATTTAGGATCCCAGTAACTCCCTACCAACAGCATTCTGATCCTAGAGTCTCCCAGTCACCCAGAAGCGGCTCTTGTCTTGGCTCAAACTTGGCTCTCTGCCCTTGACAGAGAAGGGCAGTTTGGTGCCAAAGTTGGGATTTCACAATGGTAGAGGTGTGAAACCAGATATTGTGGAACTATCATGGAAAATGAGACAGGACACAAATAACTGGTTGACTCCTGATTCTTCCACAAAAACAAAGACCAAGTTTCCAATAGAATCTGATAATGTTCCCTAGGAAGGCTTATGGTACTCATTACCAGTACCAAAAGAGGACCCCTCCCCTGGTTTAAATTAAGAATCACAGCAGGATATTTCCTACTTAGTGTCAAAAATAAAATTTTATTTTTTTGGCTGTTCCAGTGGACAATTTGTGGAAGCACTGACAACCTTTTCATGCTCAAATTCCCATCAACGCAATGCAGGCAACGTTGTAATGCATTGCTTCTTGGAATACCAAGTACAAGGAGGGCTATTAGAAGTAGTAAAAAGATACCAAATATGAAATTCAGAAAAAGCACCATTTATGGGCACATAATGTAGATCCCTAACCATAAGATCTAACATATCATCCTATAGATTTCACTTACAAAAATCATCAATAACAGTAGTCTACTGACCACTGTAACCACCCCACCATTGACCTATAGGCCTGTAATACACACTCCAACCACTGGAGACACAGTTCTCAGCAGCAGAATGGGCCTTGCCCAGTCCGGGTGGACCAACTCTTAATGTAAAGCCAAAAAATCCTGCTCCTTGGAAATCCCAGCCATTGGGACACAGTCACAGAAACCATACCCAGAACTCAATAAAGGACAGACATCCCATGGGGCGGATGCTGCAGATCACCCCCACTCCCATGAAGTAGCTCTACAGAGGACTCCAGGTCTGTCCTCTTCCCGGGATCACACGTGGCACCACTCCCTCCTCAGAACAAAACCGTGAACTGTCCTCATCAGGCCTGTGTGCAGGCTCACAGAAAGCCAGACACTTTCTTGAGAGCACTCAGCCTCTCATGCCTATCCCAGCAGATGGAGGGTACTGTCTCCCCGACTTCTGTACCAACTAGAGAAGACTTGGAACAAGTATTGCCAGACTCTATGCAAAGGCATATTCTCCATCTGCAAAGTGATGGATGGTGAAACACCACGGATCCCCTGCACCTTCTTGAACCTAGGTAAGTTGGAGCTATAGCTTGCCCATAGCTATTATCCCCAACCCCCTAAACACACACACTTCCCTTGTGCACTCTGGGCCAGTTTCCATCCACTTTGCTCCTCAGTCATTGTCTCTGCAGAGAAGTACATCAGTACTGAGGTGCTGGGACTGAGGTGCTAGGTGCTAAGCCAGCACCTTGGACCCACTTACTATTAGAAATTAATATTCATTTTATTAACAGATGCATCCCATAAGATCTTGCCACCACAGCCATTAGAAAAGTCATTACAACAGAGGTCATAACAACATGTGCCAACCTCCATGGCTCCACTCCCTGGCTCCAGGGATTGGTTCATTCATGGGCATGTGACCTGGTCCCAGCCAATGAGGTGGGAGGAACCTTGGGTCTTAGCCTGCAGGGCCAAGGATGGGGCGAACTGCCCAGGACAGGAGGGTTTTCCATCATGACTGCAGAAGTGGCCTGAGCCACGCCTGTGCCAGTGCCACAGAGAGCTCAGGAAGCCAGATGCTCCATTACATTGCTGAGGGCTCAATCAGACTTGTCCTGAAGCCCACACATGCTACAACCTCTGCTAACTCAGGAGAACCCTAAATGTGCTCATGGTCTTGGCCTGAACAAGATGACCATCTATGTGATAGATAACCTGCAAGATATACCCACCAGGCAATGGGACTGTCTCAGCCAAACAATACCTACATGGAATTCAACCACAGACAAACGTCTTGTGGCAAACTTGAGGCCTACAGAGAAAGGCAGGAGAATTCCTGAGGCCTTCATTGTTGGCCAATCTCACTATCATCTTTTTTCCCTTTCAAGTGGAGGGGCCAGGGTCAGGCAGGATATGTCCCAGTGTACTCCCACTCTGCCACTGGAAAAGAAGATAGCAAAAGAGAATTAATCTCAATTTCACATGAAGAAGCAATGTTTGCTCCTGAGTTAATACACAAGAGAGTCAACCTAACAGAGATCACAGAAGCTAATGTTTATGATGTCTTAAGAGAAGGCAAACAATGTTGGGCATGCAACTGGCAGTATCTTTTTGCATTTTAAGCATTTTTT
>NW_026744899.1:0-2775 GCF_022355385.1 Mustela nigripes
TAACTAACATTTTAATGTAAACACTTACCCATCAAATCCACTAAAAACATTATAGTTTCCTGCCGTCCATCCACGTTCATCTCGAGAAGAGGTAACACCTTGCTGAAGAAGAAGCCTGACTGTATCTGGAGATTTAGCAAGCATGAGTGCTGTTCTAAAATAACAGAGACATAACTTCACCCTTAGGAACTTGGGGTTATCTAAACAGCAAACTTCATATACTTTACCAGGTTAATATCTTTCCTGTCAGTACAGAATTGACTATTAACAACTTCAAGTGTTTATCTTTGTAAATTACCTCCATGGCTAAAATTAAAAGACAAAAAAGAAGCCTCTTGTCCCACCTGGGTATGATAGTAGAAGTTGCTAGTTTAAAGTCATTTGATGAACAAGAAACTATGCTGAGGTCACTTAACTGAATGAGGAAGATTTTAAAAAAGAATTCCCCATTTTTTTCCTCAAGCTGATTCAGTGTACTTCCAAGCCTTCTAGAGGACAAGTCTGTATAAAAAGTTATTTGCAGGGGTGCCTGGATGGCTCAGTGAGTTAAGCCTCTTCCTTCAGCTCAGGTCATGATCTTACGGTCCTGGGATAGAGCCCCATATTGGTCTCTCTGCTCAGTGTGGAGCCTGCCTTCCCTCCCTCTCTGCCTGCCTCTCTGGCTACTTGTGATCTCTGTCAAATAAACAAATAAAATCTTTTTTTAAAAAAGTTATTTGTAGGGGTGCTTGGGTGGCTCAGTCATTTAAACGTCTGCCTTCAGCTCAGTCATGAACTTGGGGTCCTAGAATTGAACCCCACATCTGGTTCCCTGCTCTAACCCCTTCCCCTGCTCATGCTCTCTCTCTCTCTCTCTCTCTCTCTCTCAAAAAAATAAAATCTTTAAAAATAAAAAAATAAAAAAACAAAAAATCTACTTGTAGGCTTAAAATGACAGCATTCATACTAACAGTAATAAAAGAGTCATAGTTGCAGTTAATGGTACTAAAATAAGCATGGTTAGGCACTAAATTAAATACTAATATATATAGTATATATATTATAACAACCCTTGAAGGATATATTATCCTCCTTTTCATATCAGAGAACGTATCTGATGATGATAAGTAATATTTCCAGAGTCACGTACCCAGGAAGTAGGAAAGGAATTAAACCTAGTCTTGGGTCTATCTAAAGTCCATCTCTTTTCTCTTTATCATCAACCTATGATTTGTCCTCACAAAAAGAAAAATCCATTCAATTAAAGTTATATTTCATCCTTCTACCCTTACCAATGGGGGAAAAAAAATAATCACTTAGGGATCATCTAACATCAGTATTCTTTACAAAAATATTTAAAGCAAGGAGTCATCCAAAAGATAAAACAACTCCTATTTATGTTTCATATGCATCTTTTAAGGAAAATTTATATGAAGTAGAAGTTTCAAAAAAAATACTATAAAAGGGTTAAGAAGTTTAATATTGTGTCATAAAATAAAAGGAGTCCACACTTTATAATAAAACTAATATGAAACCCTTTTAGCTAACATAAAGTCATATGGCAGAAAAAAAAGACTGCAGATCACATCAGTCAATATGAAAGAATATAAATTCTGCGTATACTGTTCTTCATGTTGCCCCATCAGAATAATCGCTTTCTGCCTAACAGATGACATGTCGACATTTTTCACTATGTAATTATAAATTAATCCTCTTCTTATTAAGTTAATCTTTCTGACTTAATTATTACCACCCTAGAACAATATAAGGTTAAAAAAAAACCAACTACTGTACCTTTTAAACTTATCAACCACATGTACATCTGCTTTTTCTCTAATTAACAATTCCACCATTTTGTGGTTGTTTTCAGTTACAGCAAGTAAAAACAGTGTGAATTCGACCTGTAAAAGTGTAAAAACAATTTATAATTTACAAAATTACATACTTCCATACTGAATTTTAAAATCTATAAAGGATCCTCTAACCTTAAATACATACATAAGTACTCTCAACCCCCCACCTTCCCCAGCCCTCCGTCTTCCCCACCCCCTCCCACCGCCCCTACTCTCCCCCCCACCCCCATCCCCCTCTTTCACCACCTGCTCCTTCTCTTGGCAATAGCCCTCCTCAGGGGACCTGGGCGGCTCAATCTGAGGGTCTGCCTTCAGCTCAGGTCCCGAGCCCAGGGTTCTGGGATCCAGCCTCACGTCAGGCTCCCTGCTCAGTGGGGAGTCAGCTTCTCCTTCTCCCTCTGCCCCACCCCTCAGCTCACGTCTCTCTCCCACTCTCACTCTCTCAAATAAATAAATATTTTTGAAAAAAATAAAATAAATTAAATTAAGTTAAATAGCCCTCCTCCACCTCTTCAACAGATTAACTGGAGTCATTCTCCAAATCTTACTTCAAACATTGACCAGTTCCAAGAATCTCGGCTTCTATCACAGCATTTACCACTGTATACTCCACTTATTTTATTGCACCCATTGAAACCAAGAGCTTCTTGAGGGAAGGGACTATATTTTATCTCTATATCTCCAAACTCTAAAACATAGCTGTAAAAGCTTAAAGTATTTTTACTGAGTTAACAGCCTAAATGATTATCTCCGGAGTAGTGTTTCTTAAATTATATTCCAAAGAACATATACTTTGCTGGAAGGTGAGGATTGTGCCTCAATAGAAAGATTCAATGATCCTCGATGTTTGAGAAATATTACAGAACTGCACATTATCTCTAGTGCAAAAGAAATCTGTTTAAATTTGCTTATCCCCATTTGACAATACTTTCATGGCAAACAT
>NW_026744900.1:0-2775 GCF_022355385.1 Mustela nigripes
TGAGGTCCTTCATCCATTTTGAGTCTATTTTTGCGTGTGGTGTAAGGGAATGGTCCAATTTCATTTTTCTGCATGTGGCTGTCCAATTTTCCCAGCACCATTTGTTGAAGAGGCTGTTTTTTTTCCATTGGACGTTCCTTCCTGCTTTGTCAAAAATTAGTTGATCATAGAGTTGAGGGTCTGTTTCTGGGCTCTCTGTTCTGTTCCATTGATCTATGTGTCTGTTTTTGTGCCAGTACCATGCTGTCTTGATGATGACAGCTTTGGAATAGAGCTTAAAGTCCGGAATTGTGATGCCACCAACGTTGGCTTTCTTTTTCAATTCCTTTGAAAAATATTCCTTTGGCTATTCGAGGTCTTTTCTGGTTCCATATAAATTTTAGGATTGTTTGTTCTGTTTCTTTGGAAAAAACGGACAGGATTTTGATAGGGATTGCATTGAATGTGTAGATTGCTTTAGGTAGAATAGACATTTTCACAATATTTCTTCTTCCAATCCATGAGCATGGAACATTTTTCCATTTCTTTATGTCTTCCTCAGTTTCTTTCATGAGTACTTTATAGTTTTCTGAGTATAGATTCTTTGCCTCTGTGGTTAGATTTATTCTTAGGTATCTTATGGTTTTGGGTGCAATTGTAAATGGGACTGACTCCTTAATTTCTCATTCTTCTGTCTTTTTGTTAGTGTAAAGAAATGCAACTGATTTCTGTGCATTGACTTTATATCCTGACACTTTACTGTATTCCTGTACAAGTTCTAGCAGTTTTGGAGTGGGGCCGTTTGGGTTTTCAACATATAGTATCATATCATTTGCAAAGAGTCATAGTTTGACTTCTTCTTTGCTAATTTGGATGCCTTTAATTTCTTTTGGTTGTCTGATTGCTGAGGCTAGGACTTCTAGTACTGTGTTGAACAGCACTGGTGATAACGGACATCCTTACCGTGTTCCTGACCTTGGCAGAAAAGCTTTCAGTTTTTCTCCATTGAGAATGATATTTGCAGTGGGTTTTTCATAGATGGCTTTGATGATATTGAGGTATGTGCCCTCTATCCCTACTCTTTGAAGAGTTTTGATCAGGAAGGGATGCTGCACTTTATCAAATGCTTTTTCAGCATCTATTGAGAGTATCATATGGTTCTTATTCTTTCTTTTATTAATGTATTGTATCACATTGATTGATGTGTGGATGTTGAACCAACCTTGCAGCCCTGGAATATATCCCACTTGGTCGTGGTGAATAATCCTTTTAATGTACTGTTGGATCCTATTGGCCAGTATTTTGGTGAGAATTTTCACATCTGTGTTCATCAAGGATATTGGTCTGTAATTCTCTTTTTTGATGGGATTCTTGTCTGGTTTTGGGATCAAGGTGATGCTGACCTAATAAAATGAGTTTGGAAGTTTTCCTTCCATTTCTGTTTTTTGGAAAAGTTTCAGGAGAATAGGAATTAATTCTTTAAATGTTTGGTAGAATTCCTCTGGGAAGCCATCTGGCCCTGGACTTTTGATTGTTTGGAGATTTTTGATGACTGTTTCAATCTCCTTACTGGTTATGGATCTGTTCAGGTTTTCTATTTCTTCCTGATTCAGTTGTGGTAGTTTATATGTCTCTATAAATGTATCCATTTCTTCCAGATTGTCTAATTTGTTGGCATGGAGTTGCTCATAGTATGTTCTTATAATTGTTTGTATTTCTTTGGTGTTGGTTGTGATCTCTCCTCTTTCATTCATGATTTTATTTATTTGGGTCCTTTCTCTTTTCTTTTTCATAAGTCTGGCCAGGGGTTTGTCAATCTTATTAATTCTTTCAAAGAACCAGCTCCTAGTTTTGTTGATTTGTTCTATTGTTTTTTTAGTTTCTATTTCATTGATTTCTGCTCTGATTTTTATGATTTCTCTTCTTCTGCTGGGTTTAGGCTTTCTTTTTTGTTCTTTCTCCAGCTCCTTTAAGTGTAGGGTTAGGTTGTGTATTTGAGACCTTTCTTGTTTCTTGAGAAAGGCTTGTACCACTATATATATTCTTCTCAGGACTGCTTTTGTTGTGTCCCACAGAACCGTTGTGTTTTCATTATCATTTGTTTCCATGAATTTTTTCAGTTCTTCTTTAATTTTCTGGTTGACCCATTCATTTTTTAGAAGGATGCTGTTTAGTCTCCATCTATTTTGGTTCTTTCCAAATTTCCTCTTGTGATTGAATTCTAGCTTCAGATCATTGTGGTCTGAAAATATGCAGGGAATGATCCCAATCTTTTGATACCAGTTGAGATCTGATTTATGTCCCAGGATGTGATCTATTCTGGAGAAAGTTCCATGTGCACTAGAGAAGAATATATATTCTGTTGCTTTGGGATGGAATGTTCTGAATATATCTGTGATGTCCATCTGGTCCAGTTTGTCTTCTAAGGTTTTTATTTCCTTGTTATCTTTTGTTTAGATGATCTGTCCATTTCAGTGAGGGGAGTATTAAAGTCTCCTACTATTATTGTATTATTGTCAATGTATTTCTTTGATTTTGTTATTAAATGGTTTATATAGTTGGTTGCTCCCACGTTAGGGGCATAGATAATTTTTTTTTTTAATTTTTAATTTTTAATTTTTTATAAACATATATTTTTATCCCCAGGGGTACAGGTCTGTGAATCACAGGTTTACACGCTTCACAGCACTCACCAAAGCACATACCCTCCCCAATGTCCATAATCCCACCCCCTTCTCCCAACCTCCCTCCCCCCCAGCAACCCTCAGTTTGTTTTGTGAGATTAAGAGTCACTTA
>NW_026744901.1:0-2775 GCF_022355385.1 Mustela nigripes
TACCATACTGGAGCACGACATCATGAGTTTGGTCCATGTGGAAAATCTCTTGGGCAACGACCAACCCTGAATGAACATGGGAAGACTCAGGGTGTATCCAGGCAGTACACGTGCAGCAAATGTGGGAAATCTTTTGGTGGTAAATCTGTCCCCCATAATGTCCAGAAGTTGCCCAGTGGAGGGAAAAATTATGTTTGTAGCGGGTGTTTGAAATCTGTCAGTGGTAGCTCAGTGTCGATTACTCATAGGGTTCAGTCTGGAGATAGGTTTTATAAGTGTCATGTCTGTACAAAATCTTTTCCGTCTATGTCTGCCCTCTGTTACCATCAGCGATCTCACACAGGGAAAAGACAGTATGAGTGTAGTGATTGTGGGAAATCTGTTACCAGTACTTCATCTCTCCGTTCTCACCAGAGAACGCACACTGGAGAAAGGCCTTATAAATGCAATGAATGTGGGAAATGTTTTGTTCATATTACTTCCCTCCGTTATCACCACAGAGTTCACAGTGGAGAAAGGCCTTACGAGTGTAGCAAATGTGGCAAATCTTTTATGAGTCGCAGTGGCCTCCATCATCACCATAATGTTCACACTGGAGAAAAGCCCTATTCGTGCCATCGATGTGGCAAATCTTTTACAAGTAATTCACTTCTCTCTTGTCACCAGTGGGTTCACACTGGAGAAAAGCCTTATATGTGCCATGAATGTGGCAAATCTTTTACAAGTAAATTTCAAGTCTCTTCTCACCAGTGGGTTCACACTGGAGAAAAGCCTTATAAGTGCAGTGAATGTGGGAAATCCTTTGCTAGGAATTCTGCCCTCGGTCGTCATCAGAGAGTTCACACTGGAGAAAGGCCTTATGAATGCACTGAATGTGGGAAATACTTTCGTCGAAAAAGTTCTGTCCATTATCACATCAAGCTTCATCCTGGTGAACAGACTTATAAGTGTTATTTATGTGGGAAATCTTTTACTGCTAAATGTTCCTTCCGTTTTCACCAGAAAACTCATGCTGGACAGAAACCTTATCAGTGTATTGAATGTGGGAAATGTTGTACTACTCTTTTTGGCTTTCGTAATCACTGTAGACGTCACACTGGAGAAAGACCTTATGAGTGCCGTGAATGTGGGAAATCATTTACCTCTAATCCTGCTCTCTATTATCACCAGAAAACTCACACTGGGGAAAGGCGTTACAAGTGTAGCGAATGTGGCAAATGTTTTATGAGTTTCAGTGCCCTCCATCGTCACCAGAGAACTCACTCTGGAGAAAAGCCTTACTAGTGCCATGAATGTGGGAAATCCTTTGCTGCAAATTCTTAGATCCGTACTCACCAGATGCTTCATACTGGACAGAGACCTTATAAGTGCAGTGAATGTGGGAAATCTTTCATCACTAGTAAACAGCTCCAGTATCACCAGAGAGTTCACAGTGGAGAGAGACCTTATAAATGCCCTGACTGCAGCAAATCCTTTGTCCAAAAAAGTACCCTCAGTAAACACAAAATGCATCACACAGGTAAACGGCGTTATGAGTGTAATGAATGTGGGAAATCCTTTTTTACTAGATCTGCCCTCCATTCCCACCTGACACTTCACAACTGGAGAAAAGCCTTATGAGTGCAATGAATGTGGGAAAATCATTCCGTACTGTTTTTTCCCTCCATTCTCACAACAGAGTTCACACTGGAGACAGGCCTTATATGTGTAATGAATGTGGGAAATCATTTGCTGATAATTCTACCCTCCACCATCACCAGAGACTTCACACTGGAGAAAGGCCTTATCAGTGCAATGAATGTGGGAAATCTTTTATTGCAAGTACTGCCCTCCATTGTCACAAGCTAGTTCACTCAAGAGAAACGCCTTAGAGTGCCATGAATGTGGGAAATCTCCATGAGTCATAACGCTTTGAGACATCATTACAGCCTTTGCACTGCAGGAAGAATCTAAAACAGCAAAGGTGGTATACTTCTTGTGTAGTGGCGTTTAGGCTGGAGGACAACCTCTGAGGTAGACAACTACCTGAATTAACCATAGTTCCCCTGAATGTCCCCAGTGCAGGGACTTCCCATAAGAACCAGCCATTTTCAGAAAAATTTGGAACCTGCATAGTGCTTTCAGATGTGTGTGAAGTCACTGCAAGATGGAAGTCACTGGCAGTGTATGTGGCAGTGTCTGGTGGCTGGCAGTTCTCAGTAGTGTCGTCACCACCCCACCATGCTTAATGATGCCGAGCTGTCCGCTTTCCAGCCTGCTCATCCTTATTCTAGGTACCTGAAACCACTTGTTCCGTTCCCAGTTAGGGCATGGATGTGACCAGTGTTGATCCACAGTGGGAGTTGTGAGTTCTAGGTGGTGACTCGCACAGGAAGGCTAATACCCACGGGGGTATTGCTGGTCTCCTGATGCTTTGATGACTATTTGCAGCTTCCAGGTCACCACACAGGAATTATGTGCCCCGTGTTTCTCTGATGGATGTATCAGTAAGTGCCATGTTTGTTTAATTACCTTTGATCTTAGACATTGTGTGCACTCGAAGGGGTGGTTTGAAAGCAGCATCGGGCTCTCCCACATGAAGGAATGAGCAGATCGCATTCCATCCCATACTTTCTGTGTCTCTGAGAGGAACATTGCAAATGTATCAGTAATATTGACGTGCATATACATATGTACATGCTCCAGCCTGTGTGTTAATTTGCGTTATAACCCAAGACCTTTGTGATGGGCTGAATTGTATACCCAAATCCGTATTTTGCAGTATGACCCCCAATA
>NW_026744902.1:0-2775 GCF_022355385.1 Mustela nigripes
TCATTTAAGTAACTTGGTGCATAATCCCTTTTCTATTAAACCATAGTTCAAGGACCAATGCCGCGATTCCGAGAGAACCCCAAGCTATTTTTCTAGAATGGCCGTATGCGTGTATATCAGACGTCCTGTTTTCACTCCCTTTGTGGAGCACCTACCCTGTAGCTCATGTAATAACCAATGACCAAAAAAACAAACAAAAAACCCAAACATCCAGGTCGAAGTGCCATCCCTGCCTGGAAATGAGTAGACTGCTCAAACAGATCCTGGGCAGGCTTCTCAGCCGAGGCCTGTGCTGGGGAAGCTGGTTCCTGGCTTTGGGCACAATCAGGAAGCCAGCAAACTGACCCGGGAGTACAGCCAGGGTTAACAGGACTGATGATCTTTTCGCAGCCAGGCCACGCGCGGACAACCTCTCAGGGAGCCAGGCTAGGAGGCTGCCCAGCGCTGGCGCTGGCAACGCTTGCAGCCCCCGGGGCTTAGCCCTGCGCCCCAGTCCCGGCCTGGCCTCAGGAGGGAGGGGGGCGGGGGCGGCGCAGAGAAGGGGCTTTGCTAATTGCCAAAACAGGAAGTGAGCTCCTGGAGGACTCAGGAGGGAGGGGGGCGGAGGCGGGGGTGGGTCAAGGGCGGCCAGATGAAGGGGCTTTGCTAATTGCCAAAGCAGGATGTGAGCTCACGGAGGATGTGGCAGAGAGTCTGGGAGGAGGTGGAGGGGCTTGCAGAGGAGGGGCACGCAGTGCTGCGGTGCTGTGCTGTGGCCCAGTTGGGACTGCAGGACCCACCGGATTCACCGCCCTGGCGCTCCCCTGTGAGGCTGCACTGTCCCGCTCCTGCTGCCCCTCCTTGCCTCAATGCTTCTCTGGACCACCCTCTGCGCACAGGTAAAGTGACACTGCCCCACGCCCTCACCTGGAGCAGAAAGCGGGGGACGAGACCTGGGGGCGGGGAGGGGGGTGGTCGAGGCCCAGCCTCCCGCGAACCCCAGGGCACCGGGACCACCCCTGACGCTGCGCTGAACCCGGGTCCGCATGGGGTCGGCTGGGGACAGCGCCTTGGAGGTGCCCCCCCCAGCGGGCGCGCTAGCCCCATCGTTCGGCAACCCCACGGGAGCGTGCTGAGGACCCTCTTCCCTCCCCCGCCGTGGCCCCGCTGCTTTTGTTCTGGACTTGGGATCCCAGGTCGAAACTAGTCCTTCAGACCTCTTTGGCAGCAAGGAGGGCAGGGAGGGATTCTTGGTTTTCTGCCCTGGCTCTTCCTCTCTCCCCATTCACATGCCTTCTGGCTTCCCATTCCTCTCCTCATTGTCAGTTTTATTAAATGGTTTTCTTCTGCATGTTGACCCGAAGAGCTATTTCATGAATGAATATACAGGAAACTGAGTCGGAGCCCACCTGTGAGAGCCCACCTGTAGAGGCCTTTCATTAGAATGGTCTCTGGTTCTAGCCTCAGTTCAGAATACTGCATGAACCTGAGGACCAAGTCCAGATGTTTCTTTCATCTCTGACTTGAATTTGAAATCCTACTCAGACTTCAGCTTCCAGGATTTCTCCAGTCCTTGCTCTCCCACTGTCTTGGTGGGGATGTGCCATGAGTGTTGAACACAGGAATGAATGAATGAATGATATATAGCCCAGATAGCTGGGGCTTTGTCTTGTTTCGCTGAGGTTGGAAAGGCTTGGGAGAGACCCCCTGTATGCAGATACAGAGCTGCATGCAATTGCTTAGATAAACGTGTTCCCCATTTAATTGCTTGGGCATTGAACATTTGGCCCTTCACCTGTGGCTTGAGCAGTTAGGAGGAGACAATCTGGAGGTGAATCAGAAGATGGCTGAATCCACATGGTGATGGCCTGGGTTTGGGAGATTTTCCTGGAGATTCAAACGAAAGATCTAAATTCTTCCAGTGGGGAGTGGTAAACATTTCATCGATGGGAGATGGAAAATAAATGGTCCGGTTAACCTTTCCCTCCCCCTCAAAACCCATTATTTGAAAAAACAAAAAGGGAAGTGAAGGGAGAAATCCTCCCACTCCCATCCCCACTCACCTCTATAGCTACCTCCTCTTCCAAGAACCTAACAGACAAGGTGCCAAGAAGTGTTAGGTACCAGCAGTGGTCTCAGATCTCATTCAAGGATCATGGTGAAAGGTATCCAAAGAGATTGTGGGGGCACATGGATTCAATTAAGGGGGACAAGTTTAAGGTTTGCCTGGTCCCCTAAAAATTAATGGCACTAGAGAAGATGAGCTTTGGGAACTATAGCTTAATGGATACAATGTGTAAAAAGCTTCAGTGAGTCATGGTGGGAAGAGGCCATGAGGGCAGCAAATACAGTCTTAGATGATGTGATTAATAGCACTACAGGCTCTAGATTTCCTGTGGTGGTGTTCTTGGCAAGACCAGCCCGGCCCAAGTGGATACTCACAACCTGGAACAGAGGGTCTTGGAGATCCCAGCACGTGAGGT
This sequence comes from Mustela nigripes, assembly GCF_022355385.1. Lineage (NCBI taxonomy): Eukaryota > Metazoa > Chordata > Mammalia > Carnivora > Mustelidae > Mustela > Mustela nigripes. The sequence goes on from NW_026744902.1 coordinate 2,463, forward strand.
ATGATGAGAGGGTAAAATGATAGGAGGTGTCCTTTGGAAGGACTGTCTCCTTGATGTTAAAAGGGAGAACCCAAATCTGTAGGTGAAATCTTTTTGGCTACAAAGAGGGCCGAGGCCTCCTAAGGTCAAGGTCTCCTCGTCACTTGCAAAGATGTTGAAGAACATATTCAGACATTTCAAAGATGTCCTCATGTCCATCGGTTCCCACTCTGGAATTCTATCAATAAGGTGAGAGTTCCTCTAGTTGAAAAAAAGATCTAAAAAGACTTCCCTTTCTCATGTAATTTCTGTAACCTCCAGAACACACCCACCT
>NW_026744903.1:0-2774 GCF_022355385.1 Mustela nigripes
ACAGAAGGGCAAAAGAGCAATTAATAAGCAATTAATAACCTAATCTATGCCTAAAAGCCAGCGGTTTACAGAAAAGCAAACAAGCGGTTAGTTATCCTATCTATTTTCTAGGGGAGGGGGCTTTCTAGGGGAGGGGTCTTTCACGCACAAGCCGGGCGCTCTTAGACCCAAAAAGACCAGGCACTCCCAGCCCGGGCCAGCAGGAAAATCTCAGTGTGCGATGGCTGCTTGGAACCTCTCTGGCGGTCTGGAGCTGCCCAGACAGCCGCCGCTGCTGTGGTTTTGGTTACGAACAAAAGATCTTGCACCCCCAGGGACCTCGACTTGGAACTTGCTCTGCCAGTGGCTAAAAGGGAACTTATTTGGGCTCTGCAGCCAGACTGAGGCTTCTCTCTGAGAGGGAGGTCAGGATGCAGTTTGTTTTCCTCTATAACTACAAAAACCATCAAAAGCAGTCAAGGTGAGAGAAAAAAAAAAGTGAACAAACATAAAAACCTCCAGAGAACAAAAGCTTGAAAAAAACCAGTTTCCTCAGAGCCCACCCCCTTGAGAGGGGCATGGGGACTTAACTCAGGGAACATCATTGACTGAAAACCCACGTGTGAGGCCCCTCCCCCAGAAAACCAACCAAGAAAGGAAAAAAAAAAAAACTACAAGCGAACAACCACCACTACTTCTTCATAGGACAACTCTTATTTTTAACTTGTTCCCACAATTCTGGTTCTTTTTTTTTTTTTTAATATAGATAATTTTTTAACCTATTTACCATTACAGTGCATCAAATTCCATAATAACCTTCTAACCTGAACTTTTTGATACATACACCTGTGTTTTCCTTCTGGATTTCTATTTTTTTAATTTTTTAAAAATTTTAGTTTAGTTTAGTTTATTCCTTTGTATTTTTTTTTCTAATATTCATATAGAGTTAAACTTCAAAGTAATCCCCTTTCCCCAATCAATACTACCCCAATAGGTAAACCAATTTTTAATCCCCCTTTATCTTAGGAAAGTTGAGTCATTTAACAAAGATATCAAGATACATCCAGGAAAAATCAAAACAACCATCCTCGCTCATACTGAGAATTTATAACCACTCTCCCATCTTTTTCTTCCACGATTGTTTCTGTGTTTTTGTGTTTGTACTTATAGTATATAAATCTTACACTTGGGGTTCTTTTTGACGAGGTTCTTCCTTTATTTTCATTTTTTTCTCTTGTCATATACTTTTATCAGTCTTTATGTTTGTCTGTTTTTGTGTGTATACTTCATAAATCTTACCTTGGGGGACATTTGGGCTGAACCTTTCTTTCCTGTCTCTCTCTCTCTCTCTTTTTTTTTCTTTTTTCTTTTTCTTTTCTTTTGTCTCTTGTATGGGTGGGGAATCCTGATTACTCAGAAGTGTTCCAGGGTGCACCTTGACTGCATCACGGTTGATACATCCAGCTACATCTGTTCAGTCATCTCTCACCAAAATGACTAGGAGGAGAAATGCCCGACAGAAGAAAAATACAGAGGATGGACCTTTAGCAACAGAGGTAATGGCTATCAACCTAGACAATATGTCGGAAAAAGAATTCAGGCTAACAATTATCCAGGCAATAGCTAGGTTGGAGCAAGCCATGGATGACCAAACAGAATTGATTAGGGCTGAGCTGAAAGTGGCCAGAGAGGATGTTCAAAATGTTAGGGTGGAGTTAAAAGCTACCAGGGCGGAACTCTCAATGAGTTCCAATCTAATCTAAATACTCTCAAAGCTAGGGTAACTGGGACAGAAGATAGAGTTAGTGATCTGGAGGACAAACAGATAGAGAGAAAGGGTCAGGAGGAAACCTGGAACAAACAGCTTAGAAACCATGAAAACAGAATCAGGGAAATAAATGATGCCATGAAACATTCCAATGTCAGAATTATTGGAATCCCTGAAGGGGAGGAGAAAGAAAGAAGTCTAGAAGATATAGTGGAACAAGTTCTTCATGGAAATTTTCCCAATCTTGTGAATGGAACCAGCGTTTATTTACTAGAGGCTGAAAGGTCTCCACCCAAGATTCTACATTCCAAAAAAACATCAAGTCACCTGATAGTCAAATTGAGGAATCATAATTGTAGGTATAATCTCTTGAAAGCCGCTAGGATAAAGAGACTCCTTACCTACAGAGGAAAGCCCATCAGAATAATGTCAGACCTGTCCACAGAGAGGTGGACAAGCCAGGAAGGGTGACAAGATATATTCAGGGCATTAAATGAGAAGAACATGCAGCCAAGAATACTTTTTCCAGCAAGACTGACATTCAAAATGGATGGAGAGATAAAGAGTTTCCAAGACAAGTAAGGCTTAAAAGACTACACAATCACCAAGCTGACACTGCAGGAAATATTAAGGGGGGGTTCTATAAAAGAGGAAAAATCCCAAGAATAGCATTGAAGAAATAAAGAGATAATTTACAGAAAGAGAAGACTTCAAATGTAACACGATGTCAATAAAAATGTATCTAGCAATAATCACTCTCAATGTGAATGGCCTAAATGCGCCCATAAAATGGCACAAGGTTGCAGATTGGATAAAACAACAGGACCCATCCATATGTTGTCTACAAGAGACCCATTTTGAACCTAAAGATACACCCAGACTGAAAGTGAAGGGATGGAGAAGCATCTTTCATGCCAATGGGCCTCAAAAGAAGGCTGGGGTAGCAATTCTAATATCAGATAAATTAGATTTTGTTTTTAAGATTTTTTATTTATTTATTTGACAGAGAGAGAGATCACAAGTTGGC
>NW_026744904.1:0-2774 GCF_022355385.1 Mustela nigripes
TTTCAGAAAGTTGTAAACTTCATCTTATGCTTTTAGTATGTACCAGGCTATAGGCTTCAGATTATGGGAATGGAATTTAGGAAATTTTTACTCTTTAATTTGCAATGTTTCTTTTAGGTTCTTTGCTAATGAAGCAGATGTACAATGTCCGCTGGGGGCAGAAATAGAGCTCATGCTTTGTAGTCATTCTGACCTTGGTAAAAATTAAAGTATACCTCTCCTGGGGGCTCAAGAGTAGGGCTCACAAACAGTAAAATTTGAAATTTCCTTTATCACTGTAGTGATTACTTTCTATTGTATCTTTGATCTTTTGGCCATAGGAGTCTCTGGAGCCTATGTCAATATTTTATTTTAGAAGGGAGCCAGGCTTTTTAGGTGTACCAGCTCCTGACCTCCTCTCTGAGGTTCTACTTTTTAGAAAAATTTAATTTTCAGAGCCTCTGTGGTGCTATTTTTATCTGCTTGGTTTATCTTGTCCCTCTGGGGCCCCCTTGCTGGTGGTAGCTCAGAGGCAGAAAAGCTGAAGTCTTTGTTTTATTCTTAAGTTTTGTCTCATGTTCATTCTGTGTTATGAGAGCCCATCCAGCCTATCATATGACAGCTCATTGTCATGTGACTTTAGGACTCTCTTGGCTGTGGCAATTTCTCAGACTTCCCTTGGTTTGGATGACCTGAACAATTGAGAGGGTTACAGGTAAGATATTGTGTAGAATATCCTTCAGTTGGGGTTTGTCTGTTTTTTTGTATTTTCCCTCATGATTAAACATGTATTGTGAGTTATGGCAGAAAACCACAGAATGCCATTTTTATTAAGAATGCCATTTTATTACAAATCAAGAGTATATAATATGATCATAAGTTATGATTGGTAAAGCAGACCTTTATCTCTCGGTTATAGTTGTGTTTCTTGAGTTTATCCAAGTGTAAAGTTATTCTTTTTAACCCCATTCCACACTCTAATCGCTGGAAGTCATTAAGAACAGATCACACTTAACTGGTGGAGAGTTATGCATACTTTACATGAGGAAAGAGTATATGTATTAATTGTTTGGAATTCTTCAACATGGAACATCTATTTATCTCATAATGTTCTCTTGGATTTTTAAATAATATTGGATAAAAAGGCAATATTTTCTTATTTCTTCTTTTTCGTAAATTGTTCTGGTTTTGGTCATTGCGAACACTGTCATGTGGCTCCCAACTCCCTTTGATATATTCCCATTATATGGGATTTGCTTTTTTAACAATCCCTTGTTTTCAGGCTCATCTTACACATTTCCATGTTGCATGTATTCCAGCCTCATCTTTCATATTTTCATAATCCTAGAACCAGCCAATTCTCCAAGGAACACTATTTTCTTTTGTTAGGAGAAGGTAGTAGAAACCAATGTCTGTGCACCAGGTGTCCTCATTGCTGTTTGGATGAAGTGGCTGCTAGGTGCTCGCAGCTGACAAAACAAAGAAATATATGTGTGTATATTAACTCATATATACGTACATTTCTATACAAATGTCTATAAATAAACATCAGTCCTGGTATTAAACTAAATATGAATACATGCTGATGTCTCCAACTCTAATTTATTATTGCATGGATCATTTTCACCTCTGCCCCTCATTATCTGCAACCTCCCACTGTAGTAAGGAGAAATCTGTCCCCCACCATCCACCATCCGCTCAATGAACTTTCCAGTTCTGGTACATATGCATAATGGTATCAGTTTTCTTACACTGTACAACCATAGACAACAAATTTCTCCCCTAGAGTGCATTGCATGTGTAATTCTTTTTCTTTCTAGCCTTATAAATGTCCTTCATTTCCAAAGATATTTAGGTCAGCCCTGTTTGTCTCCCTGCCTTAGTGTAGCTTTTCTACGTATGGTTGTGCTGAGATTCCCTTATTACATTCTGTATTTCATCCTGATATCCCCTGATATCCTTAATAATATGTGTACATTGTGCGTACATGAAGTCTTAGGTTTTGTGCAGCAAATGACTGTGAATAATGACAAATGCACAGTGTCAGGTACGCACCGTTACATTATCACATGGCACTGAAATAGAAACTGTCCTTGACCTATTCAAGGTATTTACCTATTTACCATTGTGCTCTCTCCACTTTTGCCTTTTTCACAATTTTTGTAATTGGATCACACAGAGAATACACACACACACACGTATAAATATGAGTGTGTATGTGTATATATATGGGGGTGTGCGTGTGTATATGTACATATTATTCATACACACACACACACACACAGCCACTCCAGACTGGCTTCTTCAACTTAGCAACAGGAATTCAGGATTCATCCATATCTCTTCGTGGCCTGGAAGATCATTCCTTTGTTTTGCCAAATAGTAGTCCATCATATGAATGCAGCCAGATCATTTATTCATTCACCTCTGATGCACATCTTGATTGCTCCCTGTTTTGCAATTATGAGTAAAGGTGCTATAGACATTGGTGTGTAGGATTTTGTGTGGACAGACAATGTTGGCCTTTGCTGCTGTCCTGTGATCCTGGAAAACAATGAAGGTTAAGAGATCTCCCAAGTTTGTGTTCCAGGAAACCCCTTACGGCAAGGAGTCTTCCTTCCCCATATGACCCGGGTGAGGTTCACAGCTGCCCTCTTGTTTGCTGTGACAAAACCAGGCATGGTCGCTCTGAACTCCCATCTCTCAATTCATAAATGATTAGCTGAACTACTTGTGTTTACTGGAACACGTGGAGCAAAAATACTTGTTACTCAGACTCTGCTTAAGGTTCTGTC
>NW_026744905.1:0-2774 GCF_022355385.1 Mustela nigripes
ACTCTCCAGCCTGCTCCCACTGGCGAGCTTGGTCCACGAGCCCCTCCATGCCCCTGAGATGAGAGTACACGTGACCAGGACAGGCTGGGCAGCGTGGCCTATCCCGTGCACACCTTGTGACCCACCCTCCAGCCCTGCCGACACTTGCTGCCTCCTGGAGTCATACCTGGCCCCTTCCTTGGTAGCCTCCCGCTCATACTCTTCCCGCAGAACCTCCAGCTGGCCTGGCACATAGTCCTTGCAGATCTGCAGGGCGTCGCTCCATAATCCAGCCTCCTGCTCAGATCTCCAGGTATCAGGAAGGCAGAGGCTGGTGTGACACCTTCCCACTGCCACACAGGTGCTCTATACTATGGGCCACGGATCCCTAGGTCCTTGCACCTCTCTTCTCCTCCTTGTCTCCTTCCCCCTCTCCAGTGCTAACTCTCTGGATCTTTCCCAGTAGTATTGGTTAGTGTAGTGCTCTGTGGGTTCTTACACTCTCTCCCCCTCCTCCTCATGGCCCTGAATCCGGTGCCCTACCTTATAATAATTGAGGGCCAGGCCCTTCTCTGGGCCCGAAGCAGCAGCCCTTCTGCTTTCTGAAAGTCCTTCTCCTCCAAGGGCTCCCGGGCCTGCCCCACAAGCACCTTGGCGACACTGTCAGGATCGCGGGCCTCGGCCACACGCTGAGCTGCCTCCCAGTCCTGGTTATGGACGAACCTGCTCCCAGAAGAGGACACGGGAGGCTCAGCATGGGACTGAGGCCTCAACAGTGGGAGACAAGCAGCCATGTCAGAGGGGGTAGAAGATTTACCAGTCTCTATCCTCACCAATCTTCGCAATCTTGTACACACAGATGATGATGATGGTCTGTCCTATGGCAATTTTAGTGGAATCAGGAGAAAAAGCCATGCCCTTCACCATATAGCTCTTCCTGCCATACTAAGAGTTAAAAAAGGAAAAGAAAAAAAAAGTCATGAGTACACATGGTAGAGAAAAGAGAAGAAAAGGTGTTTGTGTGACTATATTGAGCGTCAGGGATTTACCCTGAGAAAAGATGGGGCAGGCCATTTCCTAGGCATATGGCTGGGGAAGTTAGTTAGGAAGTTTTCCAGATTCCTAAGACCCCATGAACAGGTTAAGGACACACAGAGTACTCTCTTCACCTTCATGACAGCTGGTTTGGTGGAGAATTTATCTCTCCGCTCCCCATGTTCATCGTATAGCAACACCACTCAGTCCCCTGTGCAGACAGCAAACTTGGCATTGTTCTGGGACCAAGCCATGCAGGTCACCTTTGCAGCTCCATCGTGCAGAGGCAGAGGGGGCAAAAATAAGTCCAGCTGTTCGTCTAGAGTGACAAGCATTTCTAGTTCCTTTAGCTCTAGTGTGACTATGGTCAATTCTCCACATCACAGTCCTTAAAACCAAAGATGCATCCTGGTCTCCAAGGCTATAAAACCCTGGCCCAGGACAACAAGGTGCTTTAGAAACCCATAATGCAAATACACTTCGAGGTGACATGCAGAATCAACTCTACCAATGTGCCCCTGCAATGGCCTTCCTCCTTCATAGCTCAACTGAAATAAATTGGTCTGATAAGTTGTTTTTTGTTTTTTTTTTAACAGGTTCTGGTCTTCAGCCATTCAATATATACATTTTTTTCATTCAATATTATTTTTTAAAGGTTTTATTTATTTGACAGAGAGACAGCGAGAGAGGGAACACAAGCAGGGGGAGCGGGAGAGGGAGAAGCAGGCTTCCCAGTGAGCAGGGAGCCCAATGTGGGGCTCAATCCTATGACCCTGGACCATGACCTAGCTGAAGACACTTCATGACTTAGCCACCCAGGCACTCCTCATTCACTATTTTTTGAATACCTTACTGAGAAAGGCATGTAACCAGGGGCTGAGAGGAAGACAAAGAGCAAAATACGGTCCTTGCCCCCAGGCTAATAACATGGTGCAAAGCAGGTAAAATCCCATTAGAGAGGCATGTAGAAAGCACCATGATAGTTTGGAGAAGCCTGAAATAGTTTTATGTTTAAATGACCAACTTGAATTGGATGCAGTTAAATGGGGCAAGTTTTATCTGAAGTACAGGGAATGATAAGAGCAAAGGCAAATCTCATTAAGAGAGTAATTTAATTTAGCTGAAACTATCTTGAAAATAGAACAGACGAAGTAAGGCAGGAGCAACAGTGAGGCCAGCACAAAACAAAACAAAACAAAAATTTGGCCAAGGAGTTTGGGTTTCTTTGGTAGGAAAAAGACAGTGAACGTTCTGAAATGGGGAGTAAAACAATCAGAGTGGAGATTTAGGATGAAAATGCCACCAGCTAGTGTTTTGTTTTGTTGTTGTTGTTTTTTTAACCCCCCCCCCAAAAAAAACTATGCACTGCTCAGAGGTCCAACTTTGAAGTGTTCATCTCCCAGTCGATTATTCTCTTCCACATCTGTCCACCACCTGGTCCTCAATGGTTCTGCACTAAGGACTTCCCTCCTTGAAATAAAACATTTAGCTTCTGTTCCAATTGTGTGATTAATTGCTTGGGCTCCAGAGCTCTGGTTTGAAACTTTGTTACTTGTCACTCCTAACCCACCTACCTCCAAAGTCCCAGGTTTAAAATGCCTTTTTTTTTTCTCCCCTCCATCAAAATCCTCAGATCAGAAAATAACCACACCTCCACCTTTACCCCCTTCCACCACTTGATTAAATTAGGTTTGAAGAACTGAGGGTTCCTCGTTTTCCTTGCTCATCATCTTCCTTCATCATTTTGCCAATCCTGGGCC
>NW_026744906.1:0-603 GCF_022355385.1 Mustela nigripes
GGACTCATCCATATGGGATGTCCTGGAGCTGTCCAACAGGTCTCAATTGTCCCAAAGAAGGAATCCTAGGAGGGGGCATCCCACCACTACCAACGTGGGAAAACCTCCACGTCCTCGAGATTCGGCTCCCTTTTTGAAGGGGCCGTCATGAACAGAATATCCAAGCTGAGCCAACGTCTGATCCTCGCTCTGACTTCAGATGCATGAGATATTGCTTCAGATCTTCAGCGGGTACATGCCGTGCCCTCGCACTGAACCCAAGTCTAGCTGTCCCTAGGACCCAATGTTAACCAGATTTATTGTTGTCCAATCGCCCCTCCCCATGGCTCTAATCTGGAATGCCTCTTTTGGTGGGACCCCTGAGTTTGAAAAACAAAACAAAACAAAACAACAACAACAAAAAACGGACTTCTTCCGTCCCAAAAAATGACCCCAAACACTTTGGATTGGGCCAAACCCCCAGGGAGTAAGACTCTTCCATTTCCCATGAAGTCACCCGGAAATTTAATGACCATGAATGGCATGATATCCAGAGATAAATACTTGAGCAAGAGCCTCACACTCGCCCTTTTTTCATATCCCGAAGAGTTCTCCTCATGATCT
>NW_026744906.1:703-2774 GCF_022355385.1 Mustela nigripes
CCAGGGAGTAAGACTCTTCCATTTCCCATGAAGTCACCCGGAAATTTAATGACCATGAATGGCATGATATCCAGAGATAAATACTTGAGCAAGAGCCTCACACTCGCCCTTTTTTCATATCCCGAAGAGTTCTCCTCATGGTCTGTAGATCAGTCCTGCCATACCTATAAACCGAAACATAAGCCGAGTTTCTGTTTTCAGACAACTGTCCAAACAGCCCTGGCCTACAGAGCCTACAGGCTCAGGCCCCTGGAGCCAAGCTGAGGACTGTACTTGCCCTCTCCAGGGGAATTCTGTGTGCCCATTACAATGGCCACAACCCTACTAATAGAATAAACCTCCAAAGTCCCTGAGGCCATCCCAATAGTGGTGGCTTCCCAGAACAAACAGGAGCAATCTGATCCCATCTGAGAATCTACCTTCACTCAGACTTGTAGACTGTTATCCCCAGAGTTAAAAAGGAACGAACAGGCCCCTAGGCCATAATCGGATCCATTGCTTTGGTTTCCAAGCATCTCTCCTCAGAGGCCTGGATTTAAGTACCAGCATATGGCTGTTTCTTGACTCACCCACCAGAACAAATCTCATCTACACATGGGAAACTTGCACGTGGGAATGAATTCAAAGCCTCTGTTTAGGAGAACCCTTCATGGCCCCAGTGCCACCGCGTCGTTCCAAGGTATCCATAGACATGAAAACACATAAGGACCAATCCACAGGAGAGTCCATTTAAACGCAGCGTATTCGGTTGCTCCGTGATATCCAGCAGATCTAACTTGTCTTGTTGCTAGGAGACAATTGGAATGCAAGGTGGGCTACCCAGCCATCCATCCTTAGAACCATGCTCGGAATCGTTAGCCTGGAGCCAACCAACAGGTCTCAATTGTCCTGCAGAAGAATCTTTGAAGTTGGGAGCTTCTCACAACTCCCAACGTGAGAAAACACCCATGGCCTCGTGATCCCCCCCTTCATGAAGTGGCCCTCAGGGACATAAGGTCCAACCTGAGCGATCGTCTGATCCTCACCCTGACTTCAGATGCACGAGATCTCGGTTCAGATCTGTAGATTGTGCCTGCCATTTCCTCACCCAGAAACCTAAGTCTAGCTTGTGTCCTCAGACTTCCATCCTCAGACTAATGGCCCACAAGCCCTCCAGTTTGGCAATCCAGAATTATAATGCAGCACTCTGCCTCCCCTCCAGAAGAAAAACATTGCCTTCAGGGACTACCCAGAAACCCCAAATGATGATCAACCTGCACGCCACTTGGCTGTACCCAAAATATATAGGCTGACCTGGTAATAATGCCCTTTCTGACAGAGGCTGAGCCTGGACCTCCTGGCCCCACCCATACATCTGGCCGCTCACTGAGCACATCGGACAAGCCATTGCCATATTTCCTTACTCTTCCCAGCCTCGGTTTTCAGGATTTAGAACCTAGACCTTATCTCCAATCACTGCCCATGTTTGAAAATGATGCAGAAATCAGAACTCTTTCCCGATGGCAAGAAACCTTGTGGTAGGCTTGTTGTATAATGTTCAGTGTAGTGGATACCAGTGTGTCCAATGAGGACCCTCCAAGGCTCGCGGACCACATAGGTGGCAAACACACATTGTGACCCTCAGCCTGAGCCCAGTCCTCAGGTAAGGCCTCTCAGTGGCTGGATGAAGAGACAGCATATTCGGCTTGCCATGCCCCAAGGCCCCAATTTTTAACAATAGTTCGGGGGGTCCCTTCACTTTCCACAGGGCTCTGCTTTGGAACTCCTCTTTTGGTGGGATACCTGAGGGAACAACCCTGAAAGGAGTACTCAATCCAACAGATTGATGAAAAACAATTGGGTTTGTCCCAAATCCACAGAGAGCAAGATTCGTCCATGGCCCATGAGGCCTCCTCGACATTCCACGGCCATCGCTGAAACAAAATCCAGAGACAAAAGCCTGAGCAAGCGCCTCAGACTCACACTATCTTCATATCCTGAAGATGTCTTCTCATTTTTTGTAGATCGGGCCTGCCATACCTACGTCCCCAAACATAAGCTGAGTTTGTGTTTTCAGACTTCTGTCCTCAAA
>NW_026744907.1:0-2773 GCF_022355385.1 Mustela nigripes
AATGTTTCAAAAGAATCTTTGCAGTGGGAGCTTCTCACAACTCCCATCGTGGGAAAACCACCATGGCCTCGTGATCCACTCCCCCCTTCAAAAAGGGTCCATCAGGGACAGAATATCCAACCTGAGAGATCGTCTGATCCTCGCCCTAACTTCAGATGCACGAGACCTCGATTCAGGTCTGTAGATTGTGCCTGCCATATCCTCACCCAGACACCTAGGTTTAGCTTGGGTTCTCAGACTTCCGTCCTCAGACTACTGGCCCACAAGCCCTCCAGTTTCGCAATCCAGAACTACAATGCAGCACTCTGCCTGCCCTCCAAAAGAAAAACATTGCCCTCTGGGGCTACCAAGAAAACCGAAATGAGCATCAACCTGCACGCGCTTCGGCTATACCCCAAATACATAGGCGGACCTGGGCACTAAAGCACTTTCTGAAACACAATGAGCATGGACCTCCTGGTCCCACCCCGACAGCTGGCCGCACACTAGGCACATCAGACCCGTCATGGCCTTAGGTCGTCATCTCTTCTCAACCTCGGTTTTCAGGCTTCAGAACCTAGACCTTATCTCCAATCACGGCCCGGGTTGGAAAATGATGCTGAAATCAGAACTCTTTACCCATGGAAAGATACCTTGTGGTTGGCATGTTGTCCAAGGTTTATTGTAGTTGAAACCAGTGTGGCCCATGAGGCCCCGCCCATGCTTACGGGCCACATTGGTCACAAACACACATTGTGACACCACAGCCTGAGCCCAGTCCTCAGGTAAGGCCTCTCAGTGGCTGGATGGAGAGACAGCATATTGGGCTTGCCGTGCCCCTAGGCCCCAATTTTTAACCATAGTTCGGGTTGCTCCTTAACACTTCCCCAGGTCTCTGCGTTGGAATTCCTCTTTTGGTGGGACTCCTGAGGTAACAAACGTGAAAGGAGTCCTCCCATCCCACAGATTGACGAAAAACAATTGGGATCGGGCCAAGTCCACAGAGAGCAAGATTCGTCCATGGCCCATGAGGCCTCCCCAACATTCCACGGCATCGCTGATACAAAATCCAGATACAAAAGCCTGAGCATGCGTCTCAGACGAGCTCATTCTTCATATCCTGAAGAGATCTTCAGATAAGAAACTACACGGCACTCAAAGACACCCAAAATATATAGTCTAACCTGGGAACTAATGCACTGTCTGACAACCTGAGCCCGGACCTCTTGAACAACACCTAGACAGCTGACCGCACACTGAGCACAACAGACCCGCCATGGTCGTAGGTCATCCTCTCTTCCCTACCTCTGTTTTCAGGCTTCAGAACCTAGACCTTATCTCCAATCACTGCCCAGGGGTGACTGTGATGCAGAAATCAGAACTCTTCCTTACCCATGGCAAGAAACCTTGTAGTTGGCATGTTGTCCAACGTTCAGTGTAGGAGAAACCAGCATTCACCCTGAGGCCTCGCCCATTCTTGAGTGCGACGAGGGCATAAACACGCATTGTGACCCTCAGCGTGAGTCCTGTCCTCTACTACGTCCTCTCAGGGGCTACCATTAGATGTCATAATGGGCTTGACATGTCCCTAGGCCCCAATTTTTAACCAGATTTCTGATTGTCCCGTCGCCCCTCCTCAGGGCTCTACTCTGGAATCCCTCATTTGGTGTGACACCTGAGGTTGAAAAACAAAACAAAACAATTCAACAACAACAGAACAACGGACTTCTTCCATCCCACAGAATGACCCCAAACTCTTTGGTCGGGGCCAAACCCCCAGAGAGTAAGACTCGTCCATTTGCCATGAAGTCACCCGGAAATTTTAAGACCATGAGTGACACGATATCCAGATACAAATACTTGAGCAAGAGCCTCACACTCGCCCTTTTTTCATATCCTTAAGAGTTCTCCTCATGGTCTGTAGATCAGTCCTGCCATACCTATTACCCGAAACATAAGCTGAGTTTGGTTTTCAGACAACTCTCCAAACAGCCCTGGCCTACACACCCTACAGGCTCAGGCCCCTGGAGCCAAACCTGAAGATTGTGCTTGCCCTCTCCAAGGGAATTGTATGTGCCCATTCCAATGGCCACAACCCTACTACGAGGATAAACCTCCAAAGTCCCTGAGGCCATCCCTATATTTGGGGCTTCCCAGGACAAACAGGGGCAATCTGGGCCCATCTGAGCACCTACCGGCACTCAGACCCGTAGACTGATATCCCCAGAGGTAAAAAGGAATGAACAGTCACATAGGCACCTATCAGATCCATTGCTTTGGTTTTCAGGCATCTCTCCTTAGAGATCCTTAGAACCCTTAGAATCCTGCTCTTGCGTTGTTCCTTATGGGACATCCTTGAGCAATCCAACAGGTCTCGACTGTCCCACAGGAGTACTTGTGCATGGACCACCTCACAACTCATATCATGGAAAGCTTCCAAGGTCACATGATGCCCCCAATCTTCATGAAGTCGGATCACGGAAAGAAACTCCAACCTGAGCCAACGGCTGATCTTCGCCTTGACTTCAGATGCACGAGATCTTGATTAAGCGCTTCAGAGTGTACCTGCTGTGCCCTCACCCCAAAACCTAAGCATAGCTAGTGTTCTCAGACTTCCGTCCTCACTCTCCTGGACCACACGCCCTCCATTTTGGGATTTCCGATGACACAGTGCTGCTCTCTGCCTGCCCTCTAGAAGAAAAACGTTGCCCTATGGGTCTACCCAGAAAAATCAAATGAGGATAAACCTGCATGCCACTCAACTGTACACCAATTATATAATCTAGCCTGTGCA
>NW_026744908.1:0-2772 GCF_022355385.1 Mustela nigripes
AATTTGTACAATATTTATAGTTACGTGTCTTAGAATCAGCCCAGGACAAACTTCCTCTTTTGTGACCGAAAGTGGAGCCTACCATTACTATTTGAAGTAAAGAGAATCCAAGTCCAAAGAAAAAGAAACTTACATGAGAGATTTTTTCCCCTGTGGGAACGATGTTCATAAGATCATCAAAGTTAGCAAGGCTAACCCATCTACCACAATGAGGAAAACCTGGAATTATTATTTTTTTAAATCCCCTGTAATTGAATTTCTGTCTTTGAGTAATAAGATCGGAAGGCAATTCTCGGCAGGAATCTCGGGGTTGTGTACTCTCACTGCAAAGGGGAAATCGGTGAAGCGCTACTGTACATTTCCAAACGGTCATCTCTGTGGCCTTTTGTAAGAGTGTAATGTTTCTAGTTCAGGCTTGTAACTAGAGTCAGAAGCCAGGGGTGGTACCCCCTGATTTTACCCCATGAAGTTTTGCACCTTAAATGAAGTAGTACTTTGCCACCATGTCAATGTAATTACTAGTATCTTTAAGAGCGATAGACACATGACTGATGAATTTGTGAATGCTACATCTGAAACTAATGATGTAGTATATGTTGGCTAATCGAATTTAAATTGGGGAAAAAAAAGAGTGATGGTATTTTTGGACTTCAGATTTTGTGTTTCTCAGGATAAGCCCAATACTACAGCTGCCCAGATAATTTCAACAAGGACATATAAAATTAAAGTAAGTCACATTTTATTCTTATGATGCGTTTTCTCAAACATTTTACAACTCAGAGTAACCTTGGTAAGGACATGAAGAAATGAGACTCAGGTTAAGAAATTTTTAACTGACAGTTTTGGAACTTGAAAGAAGTTTCCCCAATACAGGCAATGTTCTAACTCATTGTCCTTCCCTTTCCCCTGAGGAAGGATGTCATGCTAAGTGTCAACTAATATGGAAAATTATTTACTTTGTAATTTCCCCACCTCTACAAATATAAAATAAAGTAAATTACCCTTACCCACCAAATTAAATGATATTTATTTGTTTTTTTCTCAATGGTGTTTGGCTGGGAGAGGGGAAGCTATGTGCCATGGTTTGGCAGCCTGGGTTTTTTTCCCCCTATTTATTTTCTTGTTATTTCCTGTCTACTTGTTTTCTTATTTAGTTTCTGCTGCCGATACTAAAGGGAAGACAGGTTGTTAGGCATACTACTGTGTTGTAAACACAACTTGAATGGAAGAAATGGGGAATAAACATGCACAAGTGGAAGGGACTGGTGCTGTACCTACGGAAGAGGTCAATGCCTTAAACATTTTAATTAATTAAGGGGAACTAAGATATCTGCATGTACCTTGGGTAAATGTGGCTGTTCATTTTTGTTTTTGATTGAATAAGACCAAAGATGAGACATTTTTATGGAGTTGTGACTTTACAGTAGGCTTGATGATACACATAGAAAGCAAAAAAAAAAAAAAAAAAAAAAGTAAAATTAGTACTCTTGGCAGATTTATAAAAGTAGAGTAGATCATGCCATTGATTCTTGAGTCGTCTTTCACATGACTAGGAAGCGGATGTATTTAATAAAGGAGCAACTTCAGATTGTTTTGCTGCTTTATCTCTCCATGTGTTCAAGAGCATGCAGGTGTGAAGCAACACTATTAGTGTTCACAGTTCCTTCTGCACTCCGGACATATCATTGTCAGAATATTGCGCCTTAGCTAAAGAACACTCAGGCTGTGGAAACCAGATAGAACATGTATCTCAGTAATACACGCATGTCTTTTCAAAGGAGGAAAAAAGATTCTTGACACTCTTGGTTCAGACTCCAGAGGATATGTTAGAATGTTTACAAATTGCCAGGAATAATTTTCACTAAGAAGATTGATAGCTTCAGTGAGGACAAATATCTTAAGAAGATGAGGCCACTGGTCAGTGTTCACTTGAGCAAAATACTTAGGAACTCTGAGTGCTTTTAAAATCAGAACAGAGCCATTAAGCACTCTGCACATTCTCGAGAAGACAAAGAGCCACCACCTACCACCACTTGCACATTCAAAAGTATATTTTTTATTCAAATTTGCAGTTTAATATGTGAAATTTTTTCTTATTATTTAAAAGAAAGTTAGGAAGACTTCAAGGATATAAGAGGAAGAAAGAGCATTGCTCCTGTCTTTACTACAAGAAAAGTCAAGCAACACTCAAATTGATGTCTCTAATCGAAACCATCAGAGAACTGAAGTTGGAGGGCAAACTAACCCGAAACCTAGACAGAAATATTTGCCTGCAAGAAGAAACAGCATGCAAAGCAATAATAGGGAAGATGTTCAGTGTTTGTAGTTTATGTCAAAACTAAAATGTATAAGAACAATGTGCAATGGATGGCATAGAAGAATGAGAAATGAGCACATTTCTTATGCTACAGGTTAAGAGGTATGATATTATTTGATTATTAATTCAAAATCATTTAAATGCATGTATCATAAAAACTAGGGCAACCATATATAGTTTTTCAAAGATGTGTGAATACTAAGTCAATTATAATAAAAATAAAATAATAAAAGTGTTGAACTCTGAGAAAATGGAAAAAGGAACAAGAAAGAAAAAACAGGACAAATAGAAAACATCTAGCAAAAAGATAACAGTAAAGGTCAATAAAACCAAAAGCTGATTTTTTCAAAGATTAAAGAAAATTGATACAATTGTAGTTATTCTTTTCAAGCGGACAAAAAAAAAAAGAAGATACAAATAAAATTAGAAATGGAAGAGGAGACATTATGACTGAT
>NW_026744909.1:0-2772 GCF_022355385.1 Mustela nigripes
TTTTCCCATTGCCTTGTTCCCTCAAAATCCTTAACGAGTGAGGTTTTGCATTTCTTTGTAAGAACCTCGCAGGAAGTTTTGGAAGAAGTGTGCTTGGGCAAGTACACAGGTGGGATATAGATCATTGAAAATAGCTGGGGACAAAAAATGACTTTTCTTATGTCAGGAAAATTATATCTCATCTTTAATTTTCTGGGAACCTCTAACTCTTTCTGCTGATGTTACCAGCAGGCATCTGAGATATTACTGATTGTTCTCTTGAACCTAAGGAAAAGGAAATGTAGAAAGCAAAAGACAAAACTTTAAAATCTATCCTGCAACTCATCAATTCACTGCAGCCACATCTCTGTCTTTCCCTTTCTCCTTTTCTTTCTCTTTCTTTCCCTCTCACTTTCTCTCTCACATACGCACAACACACGCAAATCAACTTAAACAATTTTTAATTTTCCCTATTCCATTTTAATATACTTGAGGCATGATCATTTTCTTAGTAAATACAAGGAAAAAAATTTAGGATCCATCATTCTGTGTGATTAAACTATTGAGGAATTTACTTCCAATAGCACTTATAAAAACATATTTTATTTAAGAAATATTATATAATCAGGTGCCTGCATTTTTCTTATTCTCCAACTAGTGTTATTTGGCAATTAATATTTTGTCAATCAATATTCCCCTATATCTGAATGTGTGGGCAGTGAGAGATGAGTTAGAGGCAAGGATGGTGAACACTCCGAACAACTGCAGACTACATATATCTTAAGCCATGATTTTCTTTGCAAAGGTCTACATTGATAATGTTCTAGTCATACCTCCGTGTACCAGGAAAGAAGTAGCATATTTCTTGAAAGACACAGCTATCAAAGCTCCATTGAGAAACCGTAAAGATGGAGAACGGATTTGCAAATTATATATCTGATAATGGACATCTACTCTGATTATTTAAAAGTGAATAAAAATAAAAAACCTTACTAATAACCAAACAGAGTATCCAATTTTATATGTGAAGGATATAATGGAAGAGACATGTCACCAAAAGTATATGGATGGCTTATAAGCACAAGACGAATTTCTCAACATTTAGACATTAAATAAATACAAATTAAAATCATAATGAGACATGCTTACATATCTATTAGAATGGCTAAAATTATAAAGGCTAATTCTGCTTGGTCTGAGCTAGATTGAGAAGCAACAAAAATCTAAAATGTTGTTGGCATATATCATGATACAACCACTTTGGAAAATAGTTTGAAAATTTTTTTAAATGCAAAATATGTTGCAGTTACACAAATAGGCATTTTACTTCTAGGCATTTCACCAAGAGAAACAAACCCTGTGTTCATACAAGGACTTGTACATGAATTTCATAGCAGCTTTATTTTTAAGAATTGAAAACAGTGGAAATGTTCTTCGATGTCCATCCATAGAGCAAAGACAAATTATGATCTATTCATTAAAGAGATTACTATTCAACATCAAAATGAACTATTTACAATTGGAGATTCTCAAAGTAATGATGCTGAGAAAAGAAAAGCCAGGCAATGAATAGTATATACTGTGTGATTCCATGACTATAAAAAATCTAGAAAATACAAATTTATATATAGTCACAGTCATCAAATTTATTGGTGAAATTATAGTGCCTTCTTCTGTGCTCCCATAGCTTCCTACACTTGGATCTCCGAGCATTTGTTAAACCATATGAAAATATGAACTCTTTCTCTTTATTCTGTCTTACTAGAATAAGAATCCTTGAAATTTTATGGACATTTGAACTCTCAGTTATTAGCAGAAATTCTATCACACAGTAAGTTTCCAAATATAAAGGCCAGAGTTTTACAATGACTTCTAAGCTTTTACATGGTCTAGCCACTCATTTAACCTCTATGACCTCTTTCCCTGCTACTCTTCAGTCACTCACAGTGGCCTCCTTGCTATTCCTCAGATATGCCAGGCATGATCCAACCTTATGGCCTTCAAGATAGCCAATTCCTTTGTCTGGAGTGACCTTATTGCTGATAGTTCTGGGCAACTTCATCACCTTTCCATACCTTTGTTCAATTGTCAGCTTCATTGTAACTACCCTGATCTTCCTATTAAAAATTTTAACTCCCCATCCCCTGCCTAGCAACCTTGATTTTTCTCACCCTGATCGAATTTTTCTTTATCCCCATTGTACTCATCCTTTTTGAATGCACTATGCAATTTTTATTAAGGTTTATAGCTTTTAATTGTCTCACCCATTAAAATAAAAGTTCTACAAAGCCAAGTGTTTCATTTACCAGTGTAGTCTGAAGTAATATCTGCCATATAATAGGTTCAGTAGACAACTGGTAAATTTCAGAATAAATTTAGGTTGAGAGTATACTGAATTTCACAAGTCATTTCAATATTTTTTTCCAAAAAATAAAGTACGTAAAACATACTTTAATTAACTTTCAAAATATTTTATAGCATATAATGGACAATATACTTAAGCCTTAAAGAAACAATCCTATAAATAACCATTTCATACATACTTAAAAACTGCATAATACCGCACTCCTAGATCCTCTCTGAACGCTCTAAATTAACCCTTCAAAGGAAATACTTTTTATTTTTTTTTCCAACAAAAAAATTTTTTTTTAATATAATTTTTTATTTTTTATAAACATGTATTTTTATCCCCAGTGGTACAGGTCTGTGAATCACCAGGTTTACACACTTCACAGCACTCACCAAAGCACATACCCTCCCCAATGTCCATAATACCACCCCCTTCTCCCAAAA
>NW_026744910.1:0-2772 GCF_022355385.1 Mustela nigripes
TAAGGTCTAGGTTTGAAAATGATGCAGAAATCAGAACTCTTTCCCCATGGCAAGAAACCTTGTGGTTGGCATGTTGTCCAATGTTCAGTGTCTTTGAAACCAGAGTGGCCCATGAGGCACCGCCCATGCTTGCGGGCCACATTGGTAACAAACACACATTGTGACCCTCAGCCTGAGCCCAGTCCTCACGTAGGCCTCTCAGTGGCTGGATGGAGAGACAGCATTTTGGGCTTTCCATGCCCCTAGGCCCCAATTTTTAACCATAGTTCGGGTTGTCCCTTCACTCTTCCCCAGGGCTCTGCTTCGGAATTCCTCTTTTGGTGGGACACCTGAGGTAACAAACCTTATAGGAGTCCTCCCATCACACAGATTGACGAAAAACAATTGGTACGGTCCAAATCCACAGAGACCAAGATTCGTCCATGGCTCATGAGGCCTCCCCAACATTCCACGGCCATCGCTAATACAAAATCAAGAGACAAAAGCCTGAGCACGGGCCTCAGATGGGCTATTCTATATATCCTGAAGAGTTCTTCAGACAATAACCTACAAGGCACTCGAAGGCACCCAAAATATATAGTCTATCCTGGGCACTAATGCACTGTCTGACAACCTGAGCCCGGACCTCGTGACCAACACCCAGACAGCTGACCGCACACTGAGCACATCAGACCCGCCATGGCCTTAGGTAATCATTTCTTCCCTACCTCAGTTTTCAGGCTTCAGAACATAGACCTTATCTCCAATCACTGCTCAGGGGTGACTTTGATGCAGAAAACAGAACTCTTCCTTACCCATGGCAAGAAACCTTGTGGTTGGCATGTTCTCCAACGTTCAGTCTAGGAGACACCAGCATTCACCCTGAGGCCCCGCCCATTCTTCAGTGTGACGAGGGCATAAACACGCATTGTGAACCTCAGTGTGAGTCCTGTCCTCTAGTAGGTCCTCTCAGTGGCTGGACCATTAGATGTCATAATGGGCTTGACATGTCCCTAGGCTCCAATTTTTATCCAATTTCTGGTTGTCCAGTCGCCCCACACAGGGTTCTACTCTGGAATCCCTCATTTGGCCGGACACCTTTGGTTGAAAAACAAAACAAAACAAATCAAGAGCAACAGAACAATGGACTTCTTCCATACCACTGAATGACCCCAAACTCTTTGGACGGGGCCAAACCCCAGAGACTAAGACTCGTCCATTTCCCATGAAGTCACCCGGAAATATCACGACCATGAGTGACACGATATCCAGAGACAAAAACAACGTTCAGTGTAGGATAATCCAGCATTCACCCTGATGCCCTGCCCATTCTTGAGTGCGATGAGGGCATAAACACGCATTGTGACCCTCAGCGTGAGTCCTGTCCTCTATTACGTCCTATCAGTGGCTAGACCATTAGATGTCATAATGGGCTTGACATGTCCCTAGGCCCCAATTTTTAACCAGATTTCTGGTTGTCCTGTGCCCCTCCCGAGTGCTCTACTCTGGAATCCCTCATTTGGTGGGACACCTGAGGTTGAAAAGCAAAATAAAACAAATCAACCACAACAGAACAACGGACTTCTTCCATCCCACAGAATGACCCCAAACTCTTTGGACGGGGCCAAACCCCCAGAGAGTAAGACTAGTCCATTTCCCATGAAGTCAACCGGAAATTTCACGACCATTAGTGACACGATATCCAGAGACAAAAACTTGAGCAAGAGCCTCACACTCGCCCTTTTTTCATATCCCGAAGAGATCTCCTCATGGTCTGTAGATCAGTCCTGCCATACCTGGGTGGGACCTCCTGGCGCCACCCAGGCAGCTGGCCGCACAATGAGCACATCGGATCCACCATGGCTTTAGGTCGTCATATCTTCTCAACCCCGATTTTCAGGCTTCAGAACTTAGACCTTATCTCCAATCACGGCCACGGTTTGAAAATGATGCAGAAAACAGAACTCTTTCCCCATGGCAAGAAAACTTGTGGTTGGCATGTTTTCCAAGGTTCAGTGTCGTTGAAACCAGTGTGGCCCAAGAGGCCCCGCCCATGCTTGCGTGCCACAATGGTCACAAACACACATTGTGTCCCTCAGCCTGAGCCCAGTCCTCAGGTAAGGCCTCTCAGTGGCTGGATGGAGAGACAGCATGTTGGGCTTGCCATGACCCATGCCCCAATTTTTAACCATAGTTCGGGTTGTCCCTTCACTCTTCCCCAGGGCTCTGCTTTGGAATTCCTCTTTTGGTGGGACACCTGAGTAACAAACCTGAAAGGAGTCCACCCATCCCACAGATTGACGAAAAACAATTAAGATCGGGCCAAGTCCACAGAGAGCAAGATTCGTCCATGGCTCATTAGGCCTCCCCAACATTCCACGGCCAACGCTGATACAAAATCCAGAGACAAAAGCCTGAGCACGCGCCTCAGACGCGCTCATTCTTCATATCCTGAAGATTTCTTCAGATAAGAACCTACATGGCCCTCGAAGGCACCCAAAATATATAGTCTAACCTGGGCACTAATGCATTGTCTGTGACCTGAGCCCGGACCTCGTGAACAACACCCAGACAGCTGACCACACACTGAGCTCATCAGACCCGCCAGGACCTAATGTCATCATCTCTTCCCTACCTCAGTTTCAGGGATCAGAACCTAGACCTTATCTCCAATCACTGCCCAGGCGTGACTGTGATGCAGCAATCAGAACTCTTCCTAACCCATGGCAAGAAACCTTGTGGTCGGCATGTTGTCCAACGTTCAGTGTAGGAGAAACCAGCATTCACCCTGAG
>NW_026744911.1:0-2772 GCF_022355385.1 Mustela nigripes
CTGCACAGAAAATACCATGAAACCCATGGTTGCATCATGGGGGAGACCTCTCCTGGCTTAGAGCTTAGAGCAATGCCCTTCTGCAGGGCACAATTTATATCTCCTTCCCCTTCCAGAAACATTTGGCAGTGTCTGGAGACACATTTGGTGGTCACAGCTCAAGGAGCAGGTGCTATTGGCAGCAGGTTGGCAGAGGTCAGGGATGGTCCTAAACATCCTCCGATGCACAGGACAGCCCCACACAACAAGGAACTCTCCAGCCCCAAGTGTCACTAGTGCCGAGGCTAACAAAGTCTGGGGTCAGTCCAGGGCAGGAATCACTCTGCCTTACAGAGTATTTCACATAAACTCCAACCATGACTGAAGTAAGAGCAGGCTGGACTATGAGACAGAGCAGAAAGTACACAGAGCTGGTACTGCAGAGACAAACTCTCTCCAACATCTGCAAGACAATGTGACAGCTATTTGGTAGGAAGAACCCAGATTTGGGGCCCATGATCCAACTCCAGCTCTGCCAATCAATCTTAAGAACCAAATCTTTGGCTCCTCTGAGCTTTGCTTACTTTTACCTATGACACCTGAATGACAGTGTCTTCTCCGTGACTTGCTTCAAAGAATATGGCAGAAAATAGATGTTCATTAATATTAAACACTCATCAACTACCCTCTGCCCATGCCTACACACACACACACACACACACACACACACACGACACAATATACACATGTGTGTACACACTACTGCCATTAAGAAAGAGCTATAACATGGTGCCTGGGTGACTCAGTGGCTTAAGCCTAGGCCTTCAGCTCAGGTCATGATCTCAGTGTCCTAGGATTGACCCCCACTCTCTCTGCTCAGCAGGGGGCCTCCATCCGCCTCTCTCTCTGCCTGCCTCTCTGCCTACTTTGATCTCTCTCTCTGTCAAGTAAATAAATGAAATCTTCAAAAACAATTTTTTAAAAGAAAGACCTATAGAAATATTACAAATAAGAATTCCAAATACAGAGTCTGGCGAAGGTAGCTGAGAGTCTGTAAATCCTCTACCCAAAGGCATGCAAGTCTTCCCATATAAGCTAAGTGCTTGCAGGGAACCCAAGAGTGGAGGCAGAAAGCCAGAATATTACACAAGAATACAGTATAAACAAAAAAGGACAAAGAAAAACCATTCTGTAGACACCCTTGGCTAAGAGTTCACCAATACTCTAATGAGCTGGGATTAGATGTTAATGCCATACATCCTGCTGTCTGATAACTTACAGTCTGCCCGGTTATTAAGAACTGGGTTAACTGGTCAGTAAGCTGCATGGATGTCATCCCATAGTGTGGGTTCACTCACTCCAGTTACTCCTTCTGTGGCCTTCATGAATTCTTCCCCGTGAGGGAAACTCCTGCACATATTGCCTTTAATATGTATTAGAATAGGCAGATCCCAATTCTGAAAATAGTTAAGTCTTTTGCTGAGGGTTGGCAGACTGAAGAAGGATCCCTCGTATGGTTGAACTTTTACCTAGGCTTTATTCTGTCTGGATGGAGATTAGCACTTTTAAACAAGTTCCTTCCAAATGTAATCAAAGTTGAATGAGGCTTGAAATATTGGTAGTTTTAAGATTAAGATCAGCTTGGGAATTCTCTCTCTAAGATTCTAGGAAAGCCCAGATTAAATGAAATTTCTATGCATTTACATCAAATAGAAATAATTTACAGCATTTTCCCATATTCATCAAAAAGAGAGGAAAAGCCCTTCTTGACTAGGAATTACCTCTGCTGGGCTCAGGTCCTGTCTCTATCACCACCTTGTTCAGAAGACTTGGACAGGTCACTTCCCCTCTCTGGGCCTCAGTGCATTATTTGTAAGCCTTCTCCCAGCCCTCACCATTCCACATCTAAGATCTAACCACAATCCTACCTACTGTCATCTCTTTCAGTCATTTATCTCATATGCACATATGTTGTCCTGTTCTGTAGCACAAATGGTGTACCAGATGCCTAAGACCTCCTCAAGAAAGCCTCCTTTGCTGCATTTGTACATGGCTGATGACAGAAGGGATAGCACATGGAAAAAGCCAATTGGTCTTCCCCTGTGGAAGGGTTCATTATCCTGGGGCTCTCAGCCCACCCTAAGCTGGAGAAAATTTTCTTTGTGCTCATCCTCCTAATGTACCTGGTCATTCTACTGGGAAACGGGGTCCTCATCTTGGTGACCATCCTTGACTCTCGCCTGCACACACCCATGTACTTCTTCCTGGGGAACCTCTCCTTCCTGGACATCTGCTACACAACCTCTGCAGTCCCCCTGATTCTTGACAGCTTCCTGACACCTAGGAAAACCATCTCCTTCTCAGCCTGTGCTGTGCAGATGTTTCTCTCCTTTGCCATGGGTGCCACAGAGTGTGTGCTTCTGGGCATGATGGCATTTGATCGCTATGTGGCCATCTGTAACCCCCTTAGGTATCCCGTGGTCATGAGCAAGGCTGCCTATGTCCCCATGGCTGTCAGCTCCTGGGCTATTGGTTGTACAGTTTCTGTGGTACACACAACCTTGACAATTCAGCTGCCTTTCTGTGGGAACAACGTCATCAACCACCTTGCCTGTGAGCTACTAGCTGTCCTAAAGTTGGCCTGTACTGACATCTCCATCAATGTGATCAGCATGGGGGTGACCAATGTCTTCTTCCTGGGGGTCCCAGTTCTGTTCATTTTTGTCTCCTACATGTTCATCATTGTTACCATCCTGAGGATCCCCTCAGCCGAGGGGAGGAGAAAGGCCTTCT
>NW_026744912.1:0-2772 GCF_022355385.1 Mustela nigripes
GGCAACTAACGAATCACTGAACACTACATTAAAATCTACTGATGTACTATATGTTGGCTAATGAATGTAAATTTAAAAAATTAACTTAAATTTAAAAAACAAAAATTAAAACAAAGGCAGAAACTATACATAACCCAGAAGGCTCCATGTTCCTGGAGGCTGAGCTAGCAGCCATGGCCACAGCCTCTGGCAGTCAGAGGACTGGAGGTCTGAGAGGCGGCTCGGCACACCCCTCACTCTGAAGCCCCATGGCCATGGCAAGGTGCAGGGTCTGGGAGGGAAGATCTAGTCAGGGCCCACAGCCGGCTCCACAGCTGCTGCTGGGCTGCTTCCAGCCCCACCAGGCAGTGTCTGTTTACAGTCAGGGAGAAAAACCTTTCCCTCGATTGTTCTTTTTAAAGATGGCTGCTCAGCATTGACACAGAAAAACATCTGCATAAAACTTGAGCCAACCCCAGCTGCAAATGACCTAGAAGTTATCAGAATGTAGTGACCACAAAGAGAGGACCTTGTGTCCTGAGGCAGTCTTCCTGTGTGCGGGTGAAGCTGGGGGCCCTGGACATACCCATGCGGGCAGTGCTGGGTCCATGGTCTCCCTTGAGGGAACAGAAGTAAGAACCTGGTCTGACAGCTCTGCTCAGGACAGCACCCCCTGATGGAGACGGGAGAGCCCCTCATGAGTCCTGGATGTCCTGCTGATTCTTGGGCATGGTCTGAATATCAGCTTCTTCATGAAGGGGGGGTGGGCAGCTCAGCCTCCATGGGTCCCACAGGTCCTCCAGGGGACAGCTCAGGAGGCACAAGTCCCACAGGTCCTCTGGGGATAGCCCAGCAGCCACAGGTCCTACAGGTCCTAGAGGAGACAGACCAGGAGCTGCAGGTCCCACAGGACCTCTGGGTACAGCCCAGCAGTCACAGATCCCATAAGTCCTCCAGGAAAGAGCCCAGCAGCCACGGGTCCCACAAGGCCTCCAGGGAATAACCCAGATGCCGTGGGTCCCACATGTCCTCCCGGGACAGCCTCTCATGAGTACTGAATGTCTTGTTAATCCTTGGGCATGCCCAAATCAGCTTCTTCATGATGTGGCAGGGGCAGTGGGAAGGACGGCAGCCCAGCTACCACGGATCCCACAGGTCCTCCGTGGATAGCACCTCGATGGGCTTGTGGTCCAGCAGGTACCTGTTCAAATGGCTCTGGTCATGCCACACAACCTCAATCCCATTAGCCATGTTGACCACCTCCTGGTGACAGGCCAAGGTCAGCTGGTGAACCTCCACCACCAACCCCCCCAGTAGGCCCCCATGTAAGTAAACATGACCCTGGTCCCTGGGGAAGTGGGCCTGGGACTGAGGTCAGTGCTGGTAGCTGAAGTCCTCATGGGACACCAAGTAGAAACTGGGAGCAAGGTGCCAAAGAAGGGGGACAGGATCTCCATGCCCACAGGGTTGCTAGCCTTCATGTCCACATCTGCACACACCAGGTCAACCAACTCACAGAGAAAGTGCTGCTCACAGAAGCAGCTGACCATCACCATGCACTGCATGGACACGTCCTGCCGCTGTGTGGTTCCGGGGACCTCAAGGACCACCACCCTCCAGCCCTCCCAGAGGTGCACTCAGGCCTGGCTGCCCACTCTTCGGTGAGGACCTAGTAGGTGACCCTGTGTCCCACCATGATGGGCTTCTGTGATCCCTGCAGGAACAGCTCCAGGAAGACCACCTATCTACAGGGAAGGGGGACAGGCAGGAAGATGTCACTGTCAGAGGCTGGCAGCGTGACTCCAGAGCTGGGGGCCATGGACATGTGCACCTTCTTCATGGGGGCAGGCCCTGAGCTGCTTTAAGCAACAGCTACTCTCCCAGCCTGTTCTGAGCAAGTCTGCTTGTGGGGCCTCCCTAACTTCTACTCCCAGAGATGGGGCCCATCATCACCCCATTGTGTAAAGAGAAGCCTGAGGCTTCAGAGGCAGGAAACCAACCCCACAGTCAGCATGATGGTGCTAGAAACAGTCCCACTGTGCCGAGTTCCCTGGCAAACCCTGCAGGTGCCCTCACCTGGCCAACCCCCTGCAGGTCCTGTCCCCACCTGCCTGGAGCAGAGCACCTTTGGGCACAGCCCTCCTTTCTATGGCCTACAGACTGGCCAGAATCAGCAGGGCTGGCCTCCTGCCCCACTTTGCTTTGAGGGGGCTGTCACTGGCCCCCATAGAGCTGTCTCCACCCCCTAAAGGGTCTTCCTGTAAAGGCTACTGGGCCTCTTGCTGATAGTTCCATTAGTCAACCACTGCTATACCTAGGAGGGGTCACCCTCGAACTACTCCAGATCAGGAATCAGGTCCAGCCCATTGGCAGGGAAGGGGAAAGGGGAATGCTGGAAGAACAGGGGGCTTGCTTAGGCCCCAGCCATGAATCCTGGAAGCTTCCAGGTCCCGGTCTACATCTACCTAGGCCCTAGAAGTTGGAAGTCTTGTCCCTCTGAGGGGACTTACAGTGGGGACAGCAGATCCTTTATTGTCAGCAAGGGTGGTGAGCCCCTCTGAGACTGATTTTTTAAGGTTTTATTTATCTGACAGAGAGAGACAGCTAGAGAGGGAACACAAACAGGGTGAGTGGGAGAGGAAAAAGCATGCTCTCCACTGAGCAGGGAGCCCAACATGGCGGGGTTTGATCCCAGAACCCCGGGATCATGACCTGAGCTGAAGGCAGATGCTTAATGATTGAGCCACCCAGGTGCCCTGAGACTGATTTTTTCACACAGGTGCTGAGGGTAGC
>NW_026744913.1:0-2772 GCF_022355385.1 Mustela nigripes
TTTTAAAGATTTTATTTATTTATTTGACAGATCACAAGTAGGCAGAGAGGCAGGCAGAGTCTGGTGGGTGAAGCAGGCCCCTTGCAGAGCAGAGAGCCCAATGCGGGGCTCAATCCCAGGACCTTGAGATCATGACCTGAACCAAAGGCAGAGGCCTTAACCCACTGAGCCACCCAGGCACCCCTTCATGTAGCTTTTAAATTACCTTTCAGGAGGATTGTAGCAGTGTGACCACCCAGCATTTTATAAGCCTTGACTTTTATCCAAAAGGAGGGGGGGTCCTACACATTTCCAGGGAGGGTATAAATTGATACAACTCTGTGAAGTACTATTTATTACTTGCTATCCAAGATTACAAACACACAACTCTTTGTCTCCGTAAACCTGTTGCTAGGAGTTAATCCAATAGGTTTATTTGTATGTTGTAGACTGCTTGAACATGGTCTCACTGTGGTATTGATTTCAGAAGTGAAAATTTGTAAACAACCTCAGCGTCCACCATGGGGAACTGCGTTAGTGTTTTATGCTGGAATGGAGAACTACGCAGCTTTAAAATTGGGGACTGTCTTTATGTAATCTTACGGGAAAGAGCTCCAAGATACATTGTTAAATGAAAAGGTATAATAAGGAGTCCAAAGTATGTTTCCATTTGTGTAAAAAAACATTGCTTATACACACACCCCCCTAAAGGTACAAAGTAACCAGTCATACTAGTTGCTCTTGGGGAGGAGAACTGGGGGGAAAGGGATGAGGAATAATTTTCACTCTATATCTTTTGATACTTTTGGAATTTTGAAACATGTAAAAGTATTACCAGTTCATAAAATAAATTTTAAAATCTCAACTCTTGCAAATTAAAGTAAGTTTGATCATTGGCTTCATTTTCTGTTGCACCCACACACACACAAAATTCTTAGCCACACTAAGCTACACACTAACTCAATGCACACATGTCTGAGCATTGAGATAATGGAACCAGTTAAGTGTAAATAGCTTTGACTCCATGAATTTTCTTGCAAGCTATAAACTAACACCTAAATTTTAGTAGCACAGAAATTTTCGAGTTATTAAATTCCCTGTATCAGCCCAAAATTTGAGAGCCCACTCATGAACGAGCCAAGTTGCCCATTTTCAGGATCTCTTGTACATCTTCAGCAATATTCAAGTTGTTTGTGCAAAAGGTAACTGGGAAGGAATCTGCGTCCTGTCTGAAAAAGTCTCCCATAGGTCTCTTGTAAGGAGAGCCAAAGTGAACATCTTTCAGATGTTCTAAGTTGTTCAACGTGGTAATCACAAGCCACATGTAGCTATTTAAATGTAATTTTAAATTCACCCAAAATTAAAATTGAGTTCCTCAATCACATCAACCACACATTTCAACTGCTTGCTAGTTACAAACAGAACATCTCCCTCATCTCTAGAAAGTTGTTTTGCATAATGCTGTTCGAAGGTAAGTGGCTGACGGGATATTTTTAAATCTCTTGTGATCGACTGATCAGTGAGAAGGATAGAGAAGGCCAGACTGCATGCACATCAGGGGTCAGCAGAGTAGCAGTGCGTGGTATTTTGTCCGGGCTTGGATAAAAGAGGAAAACAAAAAGGTAGGTAGGACGTCACTGGGAGAAATTAGCATACAGACCACGGAGTCGGTAATCGTGGGTTTCAGTGTCCTTTCTTGGGTAGGCTGAACAATGCTCCAGTTCTTTGCGGATATCTGCTGAAACTTCACAGTAAAGCCGTGTTCACTGGAGAAAATTCCTCAAACTGTGTAGACATGTATGGATGTACGTGCGTTTGAGAAAACAAACAAAGGACGCCGTATATGAAAAAACAAATAGCCTACGCGTGTGGGCGTCCGTCGGGTCCCACACACCAGTGGCGCAGAACAACCACGTTCCCACGATCCCTCCCCGGCGCCGTCGACCTTTGGACTTCATTTCCCAGAAGGCCATTCATCCTGCCCATGGCCAGTTCCGGGCACGCCGCTGGCAGGGCCCTCTGGGAGATAAAGTCCCGAACTCAGAGTTCGGGCCACCGGCGGAAAAGCGGACCGGAAGTGGCTTTGGCGAGTGTGCGCACTTCGGCGGCTGGCGGTGCCACGAAACTCTGTGGAGGGCGGTGCTGGTGAGTCCACGGTTTCGGCCTGAGGGCTTTTGTGAATGTGAGGGGTGACGAGGCCCGTCTGTGCACGCGGTGGTAGTGACTGAGTAGCTGAGCGGGTCCCGAAGGGCAACGCGACCCGGAGATGGGTCGCGGGGACGCCTTGAGAGACGGGGGACGGGGGAGAAAGGAGGTGCCGTGGGCGCGAGCGCATGCGGAAGGCTGCGAAGGAGAACCTTGCGCGTGCCCGTGAGACCTCAGTTGTGTATGGCCGAATGTGGCACTGCACATGTGCGTGTCAGAGAGGAGGGGTGTTTGGTATGTGTGGGAACCCAGGGCGTCAGTGTTTTATGTGTGCAGGTGTAACCCTAGGTGTGTGCGTGTGGCCAAGTGTGTCACCGCGTGTGCGTTTCAGAGGGGAAGGGTGTCTTGCTGGTGAGACACCACTTGTGTGTGCAGATGAGACCGCAGGTGTGTGTGGGAGAGCCCAGTGTGTCAGTGTCTGGGTGTGCAGATGTGATCTCAGGTATGTGCATTTGACTGGATATGTTACCGCTTGTGCATGTCAAAAGGGAAGAATGTATTGCATGTGTGACACCACTTGTATGTGCAGATGAGACCTCAGGTAATGTGTGGGTGGTCAGCTGTGTCACCATGCATGTTTGTGGGGAA
>NW_026744914.1:0-2771 GCF_022355385.1 Mustela nigripes
TGCGGGACTCGATCCCAGGACCCTGAGATCATGACCTGAGCCGAAGGCAGCGGCTTAACCCACTGAGCCACCCAGGCGCCCCCATTCTCCTCTTTTCTACTGGACTTCATACCAGGGTTTGCCACTGGCCAAACCGACCAACAGGCAGAGGACAAGGAAATGAGTTAAATAATCTCATAGCCCAGACTGGTGACCTGTAAGTTTGGAGAAGAGTCGAGAGATGGGGTTTAGAGAAGTGAACGGATTAATATCTAGCACAATCACATAGTAATGAAACTGTCTTCTTTGTTCATCAGGCTTCTTCATTATAGCCTGAGTTGCTTGAGGATAGAGAATGTTTCTTTCATCTCTGCATCCTCGGTATCTAACATACTAGATAACACGTGCTTATGGAACATGGGGAATTGGACATTACTCAGAGGGCTGTACTTTCTGAGCATGTCCCACATGCTTTTTGGAATCCAGGGAAAATGGAAAACAGAATGAGTTTTACCATTTTCATTGTCTTGCGAAGAAGAAACATCATTTGTTCGAGAGAGATGAGTTAAGTTAGTTCTCAGCACTGGGAGGGATCGGATACAGTCTTGTGACTTCCTGCATAAGAGGTACTTGGCTGCATAATGGGCAATTCCTCCAAGGGAAGCCACAGGTGCAGAAACAGTTTTCATGGGGCTGTTTAAAAACCATAAGCCCCTTGGGGGTGCCGGGTGACTCAGTTGGTCGAGCATATGACTCGGTTTCGGCTCTGGTCATGATCCCAGGGTCTTGGGATTGTGCCCTGAATACAGCTCCATGCTGGGCATTGGAGTCTACTTGAGATTCTCTCCTCTGCTCATGCTCATGCACACACAGGCTCTCTCTCCCAAATAAATAAATCTTTAAGAAAAAATTAAGGGGCACCTGGGTAGCTCAGTCGGTTAAGCATCTGCTTTCAGCTCAGGTCATGATCCCAGAGTCCTGGGATTGAGTCCCAGGATATATCTGGCTCATTGCTCAGCAAGGATCCTGCTTCTCCCTCCCTGTGCCTGCCGCTCCCCCTGCTTATACTCTCTCCCTCTTGCTCTCATTCTCTCTCTCCCTGGCAAATAAATAAATTCTTTTTTAAAAATTAAAAAAAATAAAATATAAGCCCCTGTACATCTTATACAACATATGTTAACTACACTGGAATTAAAATTAAAAAAAAAAAAAAAAGAAAGGAGAAGAAGAAGCCCTGATAAAAGCCAAAGACTTGTTACTAAAAAGTAACCAGAAGGTGAACTGAGCTAATGTGGTCCACTCTGATAGATCCTAGAATATCTTGCCTCTACGTGGTTTGGCCTCAGACTTCAAACCTCACCCCCTAAATAAGCCTCAACTGCAGTCCTCGCTGGGTCTCTCTTCTCTTACCAGCCAACAGAAGAGAACGAAGAAACTCGCATGCACTGAGGGACTGTGGATCCATCAGAGGGCAGAAACTTGGCTCCCTGAATGATTATGGGGGACAGAGCCCTCTGTCTACCTCTCTACCTCCGCAAACCTCTGTGCTGAGAGCAAGAAATATACTTCTAATTTGTTAGAACTCCTAAGTTTTGTTGGGCTTTATACCAGCAGTTATTTAATAGATATGAAAAAAATGTTCTAACTTCTATGTCTGTTTTTTCTTTTTTAAAGATTTTATTTATTTATTCAGCAGAGAGATAGAGATCACAATTACCCAGAGAGGCAGGCAAAGAGAGAGAGGGGGAGGCAGGCTTCCCGCTGAGCAAAGAGCCCGATTCGGGCTCGATCCCAGGATCCTGAGATCATGACCTGAGCCGAAGGCAGAGGCTTAACCCACTGAGCCACCCAGGTGCCCCTTTGAGTCTGTTTTAAATGCTGTCACCATGATTATCATAATCCATTATCCATATTCATAATCAGTTATTTTCATAGAAGTCCTTTCCAGCTTGAATCTCATGATTTTAGAATTACTGTATTGCTGCCTTCCCTTCGAGAGATGCCTCTCAGAGCCCTTCTTGCTTGGAACATGATAGAAAATATACAACATCGTGATGTATTTTATAATGTACAAAATCCTATTTCTTGCAATGTCTCTCGATATTCTCCCAGTAAATCAGAGGAATAATTCAAGGGTCTGTTATTGTCCCCATTTTGCAGGTGATGAAACTGACACTAAGATTAAGTATAAACCAAAAAAAAAAAAAAAAAGAAGAAGAAGAAGAAGAAAGAAAGAAAAGCGGTGACAGCTAATGTACAGATTTCTTTGAAGATTAAGCAAGAGAATAATTTAGTCTACCTGGCATCTGATAAATGTTCAGACTTTTCTTCTTTTCTTCCTAGCTCTCTGATAAGTTATCTATTGCTGTGTAACAAACCACCCCAAAATAATGACTTAAAAGAGTAACAATCATTGATGCTGCTCCCAGAGCCAGGGCTGTGAAAACCCGAGTAGCTGGGGGTGGGGTGAGGTTGGAACAGCTGGCTTCCTTGGGTTTCTTTCTTTCTGTGGTCTCTCCACATGGTCTCTCACATGGCAGCCCCAGGGTAACCATGGCAGCTGAAGGCTTCCAGTGAGAGCAGAGGGAGTGAGAGAGTAGAGCGAGAAAGAGAGAGCCAGAGTGAGTTACAGAGAAGGAGAGGGTGAGGCAGAAGCTTGTAATGCCTTATGACCTAGCCTTGGAAGGACATTGTGCTGTCTCGTTTCCGTCACATTGTCTGAGAAGCAAACCATAAGGGCCAGTGCATGGTCATGGGGAGAAAAATTAGACTCCACTTCTTGATTGAATTTT
>NW_026744915.1:0-2771 GCF_022355385.1 Mustela nigripes
GGATGAATACCCAACTTTTGTAGCAACATTGACGGGACTGGAAGAGACTATGCTGAGTGAAATAAGTCAAGCAGAGAGAGTCAATTATCATATGGTTTCACTTATTTGTGGAGCATAACAAATATCATGGAGGACAAGGGGTGTTAGAGAGGAGAAGGGAGTTGAGGAAAATTGGAAGGGGAGGTGAATCACGAGAGACTATGGACTCTGAAAAACAATCTGAGGGGTTGAAGTGGCAGGGGTGGGAGGTTGGGGTACCAGGTGGTGGGTATTATAGAGTGCACAGATTGCATGGAGCACTGGGTGTGGTGAAAAAACAATGAATACTGTTTTTCTGAAAATAAGTAAATTGAAAAAATTTTAAAAAAATAAATTAAAAAAAATAAAATACAATGAGAGATGTTTCTTGATTTTTAGAGGAATATTAAACCTCGTCCTTTTAATTTTTATTTGTCCTCACAGCACTCTTACCACTCAAAGTTAATATTGTACTATGATATTGTACTAAGGGCCTAGACAGGGCAATTAGGCAATAAAATAGAAGAAAAGTGATCCACAGCAGAAATAAAGTGGTAAAACTATCTCTGTCTGCAGATGATGCGACCTTATTATTTAGAAATTTCTTAGGAACCTGACAAAAACATTATAATAAATGATCACAATAAATTTGTAGGGTACATCGGGGCGCCTGGGTGGCTCAGCGGGTTAAAGCCTCTGCCTTCGGCTCAGGTCATGGTCTTGAAAGACCCTCGATCCGCACCCAAGAGGCAGACACCAAGCCTCCACTGGATGCAAGTTGCAAGAGGTTTATTGGTTACACAGGTGCCTGCGGACGCATCAGCCTTTGTGGGCTGAGCGCGCCGGCCTAGGTTGGGGAGCAGATTATATAGGGCAGGGTTGGGGTGGCAGGAAGCGAGCTTACAGAAGCAGATGCTTGGTTACAGGAATCTGATTGGTAAATTTAAATCAAGCATTGTCAGGCACTGGGTTTAAGGCAAGGACACAACGGTTTGTTCTGGTGGGCCTTGGCTCAGCACTCTGGAAAGTCGCAGGTACACTCTATTCCTCATTTGTCTTTTCTCTTGACAGACCGGGTGATCACAGACAATAGACATCCTGGTATGTGTTGCCATCCGGCTATGGGGACGATCAAGCCTTCAGCAAGGGGAGAAGGGGTCTGTGGGGACATCAGGTTACTTAAACAAGCCTTTAGCAAGGGGAGAGGGGTCTTTCAGTCTCAGGGTCCTGGGATAGAGCCCCGCATAGGGCTCTCTGCTCAGCGGGGAGCCCGCTTCCTCCTCTCTCTCTGCCTGCCTCTCTGCCTACTTGTGATCTGTCTGTCAAATAAATAAATAAAATCTTTAAAAAAAATTTGTAGGGTACATGTTCAATAAATTAATATCAAATGAATTTGCATATGTTAGCATTGAGCAATCCAAAAACAAAGTTTTCAGTGATGAATTTAACAGAAAGAGTGTAAGACTTTTTTCCAGCTCTACCCTGGATAGTTGTATAATGTTAGATGGAGGAAGTATGACTTTTTTATTGTCCTTATTTGGAGATTAAATATGGAATATGGTATTAGAAACTAAGATCTGGGCACTGCATGTACATACTGCTTCTAAAACATTGGTGCACTTATATCCTTAGCTGACAGAGAAAAAGATATATTTTGTGTATAATGCATTTAATAATGCACTGTGTATATAAACATAAAAGCATATATGCAAGCATATGTATCTATATTCAGTTAAATATGAGTTCACATTGATTTTTCCAACTCTCAGCCATTACTACATGGATCACTCTAGCGTCCTTTTCTTGCCCATTTGTAACGTCTCAATGCAACAGTGTAAACCTAGCTCTTCCCATCTGCTACACATTTACTTAACTGTTCCATCCCAGTATAAATGTATAGCAGTACCATAATTGTTAACCTGTACCCCATGGAAAACAACATTATCAACTAGGGTAAAATGCTTATGTGCAGTTCTTTGTCTTGAGGCTTATAGTCTCCACACATTTCCATAGTTACTTAAATCAGCACACGTCACCCTCCACCTCCTTCAATGAGGTGGTTCCATAATTAGTTTACAATCCGTCCTGGCATCCTTGGAACCCCTCAATGGCTTTTTAAATCTGCCTACATTAAGTTTCCTTATTTATACTGTAAAGTCCTACAGGTCTGAACAAATGCATAAAGTCATGCATCCACCATAATGGTATCCTACAGAATAATAGCTTCACCACTGAAAAAAATTCCTGTGAATCATCTGTTCAGCCCTCTCAACCTCCCCTTTAAGCCTTCTAAATGTTAGTCTCTATAACTCTGGTTCTTCCAATGTCATATAAAAATGCCTGGGTGGGTTAAGCCTCTGCCTTTGGCTCAGGTCATGGTCTCGGGGTGCTGAGATTGAGCCCCACAATCAGGTTCTCTTCTCAGTAGGGAGCCTGCTTCCCACCCCCCTATGACTGCCTCTCTGCCTGTGATTGCTCTCTCTGTCAAATAAATAAATATAATCTTTAAAAAAATAAAAATAAAAATCAATCATACATCAAATAGCTCTTTCAGACTGGCTTCCTTAACTAATATGCATTTAAAATTGCTTCATGACTTTTAGTGGCTTAACATACCATATTTTTAAATCACTAAATAGTATTTCACTGTATGTATATGCCAGTTTTTTTATCCTCTCTTCTACTGAAGGGTATCTTGGTTGCTTTCAATTTGGGACATTATGAATAAAGTTGGTATAAGTATTCATATGCAG
>NW_026744916.1:0-2771 GCF_022355385.1 Mustela nigripes
ATTGAGGAATTATAATTGTAGGTATAATCTCTTGAAAGCCACCAGGGAAAAGAGGCTCCTTACTTACAGAGGGAAGCCCATCAGAATAACGTCAGACCTGTCCACAGAGACCTGGCAAGCCAGAAAAGGCTGGCAAGATATATTCAGGGCACTAAATGAGAAGAACATGCAGCCAAGAATACTTTATCCAGCAAGACTGACATTCAAAATGGATGGAGAGATGAAGAGTTTCCAAGACCGGCAAGGCTTAAAAGACTGTGCAACCACCAAGCCGACACTGCAGGAAATATTAAGGGGGGGTTCTATAAAAGAGGAAAAATCCTAAGAATAGCATTGAGCAGAAATATAGAGACAGTCTACAGAAAGAAAGACTTCAAAGGTAACTCGATGTCAATAAAAATGGATCTATCAATAATCACTCTCAATGTGAATGGCCTAAATGCGCCCATAAAACAGCACAGGGTGGCAGATTGGATAAAACGACAGGACCGATCTATATGTTGTCTACAAGACCCATTTTGAACCTAAAGATACAACCAGACTGAAAGTGAAGGGATGGAGAAGCATCTTTCATGCCAGTGGGCCTCAAAAGAAGGCTGGGGTAGCGATTCTCATATCAGATAAATTAGATTTTAAACTAAAGACTGTAGTGAGAGATACAGAAGGACACTACATAATCCTTAAAGGGACTATCCACCAAGATGATCTAACAATTGTAAATATCTATTCTCCCAATATGGGAGCAACCAATTACATAAGAAAACTGTTAATCAAGATAAAGAGTCATATTGATATGAATACACTAATCGTAGGAGATCTTAACACACCTCTCTCAGAAATAGATCATCAAAGCAGAAAATCAATAAAGAAACAAGAGCATTGAATGACACATTGGACCAGATGGATCTCATAGATACATATAGAACATTCCACCCTAAAACAACAGAATACTCATTCTTCTCAAGTGCACACATAAACTTCTCCAGAATAGACCACATACTGCTTCACAAATCAGGACTCAGCCAATACCAAAAGACTGAGATTATTCCCTGCATATTCTCAGATCACAATGCTTTGAAACTGGAGCTCAATCACAAGGAAAAGTTCAGAAGGAACTCAAACACCTGGAAGCTAAAGACCACCTTGCTTAAGAATGCTTGGATCAACCAGGAGATCAAAGAAGAACTGAAACAATTCATGGAAACCAATGACAATGAAGATACCTCTGTCCAAAACCTATGGGATACAGCAAAGGCGGGCCTAAGGGGAAAATACATAGCCATCCAAGCTTCCCTCAAAAAAATTAAAAAATCCAGAATACACCAGCTGTTTCTACACCTTAAACAACTGGAGAATCAACAACAAATCAAACCAATTCCAAACATAAGAAGGGAAATCATCAAGATTAGAGCTGAGATTAATGAGGTAGAAACCAGAGATACAGTAGAACATATCAATGAAACTAGAAGCTGGTTTTTTGAAAGAATCAATAAGATCGATAAACCATTGGCCACACTAATCCAAAAGAAAAGTGAGAAACCAAATTCATAAAATTATGAATGAAAAGGGAGAGATCACAACAAACACCAAGGAAGTAGAAACAATCATCAGAAGTTATTATCAACAGTTATATGCCAATAAGCTTAGCAACCGAGATGAAATGGATGCATTCCTGGAAAACTATAAACTACCAAAATTGAACCAGGAAGAAATCGACAACCTGAACAGACCAATATCTCATAACGAGATTGAAGCAGTGATCAAAAACCTCCCAAAAAACAAGAGCCCAGGACCTGACGGATTCCCTGGGGAATTCTACCAAACTTTCAAAGAAGAAATAACACCTATTCTCCTAAAGCTGTTTCAAAGAATTGAAGCAGAAGGAAAACTTCCAGACTGTTTCTATGAAGCCAGCATTACCCTGATCCCCAAATTGGCAAAGACCCTACCAAAAAGGAGAATTTTAGACCATATCACTGATGAATATGGATGCTAAGATTCTCGACAAATCCTAGCCAACAGGATCCAACATCACATTAAAAAGATTATCCACCATGATCAGATGGGATTCATCCCTGGGCTACAAGGATGGTTCAACTTTCACAAATCATCAATGTGATACAACAAATTAATATGAGAAGAGAAAAGAACCACATGGTCCTCTCAATTGATGCAGAAAAAACATTTGACAAAATCCAGCATCCGTTCCTGATTAAAACACTTCAAAGTATAGGGATAGAGGGAACATTATTGAAACTCATCAAATCTATCTATGAAAGACCCACAACAAATATCATCCTCAATGGGAAAAAGCTCACAGCCTTCCCATTGAGATCAGGAACAAGACAAGGATGCCCACTTTCACCACTCTTGTTCAACATAGTATGAGAAGTCCTAGCAACAGCAATCAGACAACAAAGAGAGATAAAATGTATCCAAATTGGCAATGAAGAAGTCAAACTCTCTCTCTTCACAGACGACATGATTCTTTATACGGAAAACCCAAAAGACTCCACCCCCAAACTACTAGAACTCATACAGCAATTCAGCAATGTGGCAGGATGCAAAGTCAATGTGCAGAAATCAGTGGCTTTCTTATACACTAACAATGAAAATACAGAAAGGGAAATTAGAGAATCGATTCCATTTACTATAGCACCAAGAACCATAAGGTACCTGGGAATAAACCTAACCAAAGAGGTAAAGGATCTGTACTCGAGGAATTAGAGAACACTCATGAAAGAAATTGAAGAAGACACAAAAAGATGGAA